>NC_084611.1:44952817-45057817 GCF_033978795.1 Nerophis ophidion | reverse complement strand
CATGCCCCTAAAGCTGACCAACACGCCGGACTGTAGTCAGCTGGAGGCGTGTCTTAATGAAATTAAACAATGGATGTCCGCTAACTTTTTGCAACTTAACGCCAAAAAAACGGAAATGCTGATTATCGGTCCTGCTAGACACCGACCTCTATTTAATAATACAACTTTAACATTTTACATCCAAATAATAAAACAAGGTGACTCGGTAAAAAATCTGGGTATTATCTTCCACCCAACTCTCTCCTTTGAGTCACACATTAAAAGCGTTACTAAAACGGCCTTCTTTCATCTCCGTAATATCGCTAAAATTCGCTCCATTTTGTCCACTAAAGACGCCGAGATCATTATCCATGCGTTTGTTACGTCTCGTCTCGATTACTGTAACGTATTATTTTCGGGTCTCCCCATGTCCAGCATTAAAAGATTACAGTTGGTACAAAATGCGGCTGCTAGACTTTTGACAAGAACAAGAAAGTTTGATCATATTACGCCTGTACTGGCTCACCTGCACAGGCTTCCTGTGCACTTAAGATGTGACTTTAAGGTTTTACTAATTACGTATAAAATACTACACGGTCTAGCTCCAGCCTATCTTGCCGATTGTATTGTACCATATGTCCCGGCAAGAAATCTGCGTTCAAAAGACTCCGGCTTATTAATGATTCCTAGAGCCCAAAAAAAGTCTGCGGGCTATAGAGCGTTTTCCGTTCGGGCTCCAGTACTCTGGAATGCCCTCCCGGTAACAGTTTGAGATGCTACCTCAGTAGAAGCATTTAAGTCTCACCTTGAAACTCATCTGTATACTCTAGCCTTTAAATAGACCTCCTTTTTAGACCAGTTGATCTTCCGCTTCTTTTCTTTCTCCTATGTCCCCCCCTCCCTTGTGGAGGGGGTCCGGTCCGATGACCATGGATGAAGTACTGGCTGTCCAGAGTCGAGACCCAGGATGGACCGCTCGTCGGGACCCAAGACTGACCGCTCGCCTGTATCGATTGGGGACATCGCTACGCTGCTGATCCGCCTCCGCTTGAGATGGTCTCCTATGGACGGGACTCTTGCTGCTGTCTTGGATCCGCTTTGAACTGAACTCTCGCGGCTGTGTTGGAGCCACTATGGATTGAACTTTCACAGCATCATGTTAGACCCGCTCGACATCCATTGCTTTTGGTCCCCTAGAGGGGGGGGGGGGGGGGGGGGGGGGATGAAGTACTGACTGTCCAGAGTCGAGACCCAGGATGGACCGCTCGTCGGGACCCAGGATGGACCGCTCGCCTGTATCGGTTGGGGACATCTCTACGCTGCTGATCCGCTTGAGATGGTTTCCTGTGGACGGGACTCTCACTGCTGTCTTGGAGCCACTATGGATTGAACTTTCACAGTATCATGTTAGACCCGCTCGACATCCATTGCTTTCGGTCCCCTAGAGGGGGGGGGTTGCCCACATCTGAGGTCCTCTCCAAGGTTTCTCATAGTCAGCATTGTCACTGGCGTCCCACTGGATGTGAATTCTCCCTGCCCACTGGGTGTGAGTTTTCCTTGCCCTTTTGTGGGTTCTTCCGAGGATGTTGTAGTCGTAATGATTTGTGCAGTCCTTTGAGACATTTGTGATTTGGGGCTATATAAATAAACATTGATTGATTGATTGATTGATAATAATAATTGATATTAATACAGAAAATAATACGTATATATATATATATATATATAAATATATATATATATATATTAATTACAAATAAATAAAGATACATTATAATAATAAAAAGTAATTCAATACATAATTTTTTTAAAGCTTTAGATTAAAAATAAATAAGAAAAGGACTACAAACCACATTTTATAATACAAACAATATTTAAAGAAATATTTTTTATAAAAGATAAAGATTAACATTACATTTAGAAAAAAGACTAACCATATTTTATATTAATCACAGTAATTTTTAACAATGCAAAACATTTTTCAAAAAATATTTTTTAAGTTCAAACTTAAATATAAAAGACTTCACTGTATTTGGTAATGATATATATCTATATATACACATACAGTATATATTGAATTATTATTATTATTTTTTTAAGTTATAGATTCAAAACAAATAAAAGAAAAAACGACTCCAAACAGTACGTTAGCATCAATCAGAAGATTACACTTAAAAGACTTTAATTTGAAGTGACGGTGACAGGAAGTCATCAAGTTGTACTTCCTACATTTCTATAACCTAGGAGAGCAAATGCCAGGAATTCCAGCCCGCAGGTGTGGATGATTTATTTGGACCTGCAGCCAGACGCTGCTTTGACGTCTCTGCGTCTGTCAGCACTCGTGTAACGAAACACGTCTCTGCATCCTGTCATCACTCGTGTAACGAAACATGTCTCTGCGTCCTGTCAGCACTCGTGTAACGAAACATGTCTCTGCGTCCTGTCATCACTCGTGTAACAAAACATGTCTCTGCGTCCTGTCAGCACTCGTGTAACAAAACATGTCTGCGTCCTGTCAGCACTCGTGTTACAAAACATGTCTCTGCGTCCTGTCAGCACTCGTGTTACAAAAGATGTCTGCGTCCTGTCAGCACTCGTGTTACAAAACATGTCTCTGCGTCCTGTCAGCACTCGTGTTACAAAACATGTCTCTGCGTCCTGTCAGCACTCGTGTAAGGAAACATGTCTCTGCGTCCTGTCAGCACTCGTGTAACGAAACATGTCTCTGCGTCATGTCAGCACTCGTGTAAGGAAACATGTCTCTGCGTCCTGTCAGCACTCGTGTTACAAAACATGTCTCTGCGTCCTGTCAGCACTCGTGTAAGGAAACATGTCTCTGCGTCTTGTCAGCACTCGTGTTACAAAACATGTCTCTGCGTCCTGTCAGCACTCGTGTAACGAAACATGTCTCTGCGTCCTGTCAGCACTCGTGCTACAAAACATGTCTCTGCGTCCTGTCAGCACTCGTGTTACAAAACATGTCTCTGCGTCCTGTCAGCACTCGTGTAAGGAAACATGTCTCTGCGTCCTGTCAGCACTCGTGTAACGAAACATGTCTCTGCGTCATGTCAGCACCCGTGTAAGGAAACATGTCTCTGCGTCCTGTCAGCACTCGTGTTACAAAACATGTCTCTGCGTCCTGTCAGCAGTCGTGTAAGGAAACATGTCTCTGCGTCCTGTCAGCACTCGTGTAACGAAACATGTCTCTGCGTCATGTCAGCACTCGTGTAAGGAAACATGTCTCTGCGTCCTGTCAGGACTCGTGTTACAAAACATGTCTCTGCGTCCTGTCAGCACTCGTGTAAGGAAACATGTCTCTGCGTCCTGTCAGCACTCGTGTTACAAAACATGTCTCTGCGTCCTGTCAGCACTCGTGTAACGAAACATGTCTCTGCGTCATGTCAGCACTCGTGTAAGGAAACATGTCTCTGCGTCCTGTCAGGACTCGTGTTACAAAACATGTCTCTGCGTCCTGTCAGCACTCGTGTAAGGAAACATGTCTCTGCGTCATGTCAGCACTCGTGTAAGGAAACATGTCTCTGCGTCCTGTCAGGACTCGTGTAACGAAACATGTCTCTGCGTCCTGTCATCACTCATGTAACGAAACATGTCTCTGCGTCCTGTCAGGACTCGTGTAACGAAACATGTCTCTGCGTCCTGTCATCACTCGTGTAACGAAACATGTCTCTGCGTCCTGTCAGCACTCGTGTAACGAAACATGTCTCTGCGTCATGTCAGCACTCGTGTAAGGAAACATGTCTCTGCGTCCTGTCAGGACTCGTGTAACGAAACATGTCTCTGCGTCCTGTCATCACTCATGTAACGAAACATGTCTCTGCGTCCTGTCAGCACTCGTGTAACGAAACATGTCTCTGCGTCCTGTCATCACTCGTGTAACGAAACATGTCTCTGCGTCCTGTCAGCACTCGTGTAACAAAACATGTCTGTGCATCCTGTCAGCACTCGTGTAAGGAAACATGTCTATGCGTCCTGTCAGCACTCGTGTAAGGAAACATGTCTCTGCGTCCTGTCAGCACTCGTGTAAAGAAACATGTCTCTGCGTCCTGTCAGCACTCGTGTAAGGAAACATGTCTCTGCGTCCTGTCAGCACTCGTGTAAGGAAACATGTCTCTGCGTCCTGTCAGTATTCGTATAAGGAAACATGTGGCTCATATTTCTGCAAGACTACAAAGGAGTACAACAACAATTTTTTGCGTTAAAATTGTGTGGCATGGTCAGGATTGTAGCAGCTGTGCCGCAGGAAAAATCCGGTCCTTCTCCTTCTACTTGGTATCCCTTTCTGCTGAGGAGGACCATGCTTGGACCATGGTTTTAGAATGTGCTGGAACATTTCCCGCCTGTGTTCCTGCTTGGACCATGGTGTTAGAACGTGCTGGAACATGTCCCACCCGTGTTCCTGCTGCTGTTCCCAACACGTCGGCCATGATCGTGTTGTCTCGCTCTTTCTGTCCTAATTACCCTGCCCTTCAGGGGAGGCCACCTCCTTGTTCTTCTTGTTGCGCAACAGTTTGTGGAGGGTTGGGCTACTTATGAACCACTTATCCATTTGACTGACTCCTGGCCTGATGATTCCATTCAGGTTGGAATCTTCATTCAAAGCGATTCTTGCGGTGTATTATTTGGATGATTCATGACTTCTTCAAAAAGAGGTCCTGCTGTTACGGAGATGGCCATAAACCTATTTGAAAAATGGATTATTTTTAAAAGAAAATAAACAAAAATCGAGTAAAAAAATCAAGGCTAAAAGGCTCCTAAGTCAGCCGCTTTCAGCGAGAAAATAATAGTGTTCTTGCCGTGAGCTGAAGCCCTTCAGTGTGGTGAAGATCAATAGTGATCAGCGCTAAGGAGAAATACCAATAGGAACCAGGTTTAAAACCAGGAGGAACCAGGTTTAAAACCAAGAGGACCCACATTTTAATCCAAGAGGAACTAAGTTTAAAACCAAGAGGAACTAGGTTTAAAACCAAGAGGACCCAGGTTAAAAACCAGGAGGAACCAGGTTTGAAACCAAGAGGAACCGGGTTTAAAACCAAAAGGAACCAGGTTTAAAACCAAGAGGGTTCTTGCTCTGGCACAAATGAAGAGTCAGAAGACAAACAACATGACCTGGGCAGCTATCTTGGATGCCACATTGTAAGAAGATCAATAGGATTCTTGTCAGGACATAGTAGAGAATGTTGGCTATGAAGACAAACATCTCATTCAGCCATTTTGAAGCAGGCCCTTGACAAAACCAATAGGATTCTTGCGGAACAGTGTTCTTGCTCAACAATAAAACAAAACCTCCGCCGAGTTGTCGAAATGGCGACCGAGCAAAGCTTTTTGTGGGCGTGGCCTGGCGACAGGAAGTTTACTTTGAAAAGAGGCCTGACATCGGAGTGCTGCAGGTGACACGCCTTTTTACTTCCTGTTCACATTGCAACATACACCCCCTCATGAATAATTCATGAGCCAACAAAGGTGACACACCTTTTTACTTCCTTTTCACATTGTAACACGGCCCCTCTTTAATAATTCATGAGAAAGCAAAGGTGACGCACCTTTCTACTTCCTGCTCAAATTTGGCGGCCACGCCCCCTCATGAATAATTCATGAGCAAACGAAGGTGACAGACCTTTATTCTTTCTGTTCACATTGCAACACACGCCCCCTCATGAATAATTCATTAGCAAACAAAGGTGACAGACCTGTCTACTTCCTGTTCACATTGCAACACACGCCCCCTTATGAATAATTCATGAGCCAACAATGGTGACACACCTTTGTACTTCCTTTTCACATTGTAACACGCCCCCTTTTTAATAATTCATGAGAAAGCAAAGGTGACGCACCTTTCTACTTCCTGCTCAAATTTGGCGGGCACGCCCCTCATGAATAATTCATTAGCAAACAAAGGTGACGGACCTGTATTCTTCCTGTTCACATTGCAACACACGCCCCCTCATAAATAATTAATTGGCAAACGAAGGTGACAGACCTGTCTACTTCCAGTTCACATTGCAACACACGCCCCCTCATGAATAATTCATGGGCCAACAAAGGTGACACACCTTTGTACTTCCGGGGCGGCATGGCGTAGTGGGTACAGCGGCCGTGCCAGAAACCTGAGGGTTGCAGGTTCGCTTCCCACCTATGGACATCAAAGTCGCTGCCGTTGTGTCCTTGGGCAGGACACTTCACCCTTTGCCCCCGGTGCCGCTCACACCGGTGAATGAATGATGAATGAATGATTGGTAGTGGTCGGAGGGGCCGTAGGCGCAAACTGGCAGCCACGCTTCCGTCAGTCTACCCCAGGGCAGCTGTGGCTACTGATGTAGCTTACGACCACCAGGTGTGAATGAATGATGGGTTCCCACTTCTCTCTGAGCGCTTTGAGTATCTAACAATAGAAAAGTGCGATATAAATCTAATTCTTTATATTATTATTATATTCCTTTTCACATTGTAACATACACCCCCTCATGAATAATTCATGAGCCAACAAAGGTGACACACCTTTTTACTTCCTTTTCACATTGTAACACGGCCCCTCTTTAATAATTCATGAGAAAGCAAAGGTGACGCACCTTTCTACTTCCTGCTCAAATTTGGCGGGCACGTCCCCTCATGAATAATTCATGAGCAAACGAAGGTGACAGACCTTTATTCTTCCTGTTCGCATTGCAACACACGCCCCTTCATGAATAATTCATTAGCAAACGAAGGTGACAGACCTTTCTACTTCCGGTTCACATTGCAACACATGCCCCCTCCTGAATAATTCATTAGCAGACAAAGGTGACAGACCTGTGTACTTCCTGTTCACATTGCAACACACGCCCCCTGATGAATAATTAATTAGCAAACGAAAGTGAAAGACCTTTCTACTTCCTCTTCACATTGCAACACACGCCCCCTCATGAATAATTCATGAGCAAACAAAGGTGACGCCTTTCTACTTTCTGTTCACATTGCAAACCACGCCCCCTCATGAATAATTCATGAGCAAAAAAGGTAACGGACATTTTCTACTTCCTGTTCACATTGCACCAAACCCCTCCTCATGCATAATTCATGAGCAAACAAAGGTGACACACCTTTCTACTTCCTGTTCACATTGCAACACGCCCCCTCATGAATAATTTATGAGCAAACAGAACACGGAAGAAGGAGACCTACCGCATGCAGCGATCCCTCATAGGCGCATGCTCCTACACACACACACACACACACACACACACACACACACACACACACACACACACACACACACACACACACACACACACACACACACACACACACAGGGGGAGAGAGAGACAGAGAGAGAGAGAGAACATCAGTGCACATGTGGGTCAGGGATTACGTACATGGGAGATTTAGATTATAACAAAAAGGAAGTCATCATCATCATCATAATCATCATTATCACACTCAATACGTCATGTAAACTCTTAACTAGTTTGACACTCAATATGTCATGTAAACACTTAACTAGTTTGACACTTGATACATCATGTACACTTAACTAGTTTGACACTCAATACATCATGTACACACTTAACTAGTTTGACACTCAATACGACATGTGAACACTTAACTAGTTTTACACGCAATACATCATGTACACACAACTAGTTTGACACTCAATACATCATATAAACACTTAACTAGTTTGACACTCAATACGTCATGTACACACCTGAGTGGTTTGACACACAATACATCATGTACACACCTAAGTGGTTTGACACTTAATATGTGATGTACACATGCAGTTAACTAGTTTGACACTCAATATGTCATGTAAACACTTAACTAGTTTGACACTCAATACGTCATGTAAACACTTAACTAGTTTGATACTCAATATGTCATGGAAACACTTCACTGGTTTGACACTCAATACGTCATGTAAACACTTATCTGGTTTAACACTCAAAACTGCATGTAAACACTTAACTAGTTTGACACTCAATACATCATGTACACACTTAACTGGTTGGATTCTCAATACATCATGTACACACTTATCTGGTTTGACTCTCAATACATCATGTACACACTTAATTAGTTTGACACTCAATAAGACATGTGAACACTTATCTGGTTTGACACTCAATACATCATGAAAACACTTAAATAGTTTGACACTCGATACATCATGTACACACTTAATTAGTTTGACACGCAATACATCATGTACACACTTAACTAGTTTGACACTCAAAACGTCATACACACACTTATCTGGTTTGACACTCAAAACTTAATGTAAACACTTAACTAGTTTGACACTCAATACATCATGTACACACTTAACTAGTTTGACACTCAATACGACATGTAAACACTTAACTAGTTTGACACTCAATACATCATACACACACTTATCTGGTTTCACACTCAAAACTTCATGTAAACACTTAACTAGTTTGACACTCAATACGTCATGTACACACCTGAGTGGTTTGACACTCAATACATCATGTACACACCTAAGTGGTTTGACACTTAATATATCATGTACACAGTTAACTAGTTTGACATCCAATATGTCATGTAAACACTTAACTAGTTTGACACTCGTCATGTAAACACTTAACTAGTTTGACACTCGATACATCATGTACACACTTAACTAGTTTGACACTCAATACATCATGTAAACACTTAACTAGTTTGACACTCAATACGTCATGTACACACCTGAGTGGTTTGACACTCAATACATCATGTACACACCTAAGTGCTTTGACACTTAATATATCATGTACACAGTTAACTAGTTTGACACTCAATACGTCATGTAAACACTTAACTAGTTTGACACTCAATACGTCATGTAAACACTTAACTAGTTTGACACTCAATACGTCATGTAAACACTTAACTAGTTTGACACTCGATACATCATGTACACACTTAACTAGTTAGACACTCAATACATCATGTACACACTTAATTAGTTTGACATTCAATACATCATGTACACACTTAACTAGTTTGACACTCAATATGTCATGTAAACACTTATCTGGTTTAACACTCAAAACTGCATGTAAACACTTAAATAGTTTGACACTCGATACATCATGTGCACACTTAATTAGTTGAACACGCGATACATCATGTACACACTTAACTAGTTTGACACTCAATACGTCATACACACACTTATCTGGTTTGACACTCAAAACTTCATGTAAACACTCAACTAGTTTGACACTCAATACATTATGTACACACTTAACTAGTTTGACACTCTATACGACATGTAAACACTTAACTATTTTGACACTCAATACATCATGTAAACACTTAACTAGTTTGACACTCAATACGTCATGTACACACCTGAGTGGTTTGACACACAATACATCATGTACACACCTAGGTGGTTTGACACTTAATATGTCATGTACACAGTTAACTAGTTTGACACTCAATATGTCATGTAAACACTTAACTAGTTTGACACTCAATACGTCATGTAAACACTTAAGTAGGTTGACACTCAATATGTCATGTAAACATTTAACTAGTTTGACACTCAATACATCATGTACACACACACTCAACTAGTTTGACACTCAATACATCATGTAAACACAACTAGTTTGACACTCAATATGTCATGTAAACACAACTAGTTTGACACTCAATATGTCGTGTAAACACTTAACTAGTTTGACACTCAATACATCATGTAAACACTTAACTAATTTGATACTCAATATGTCATGTAAACACTTAACTGGTTTACACTCAAAACTGCATGTGAACAATTAACTAGTTTGACACTCAATACATCATGTACACACTTAACTGGTTTGATTCTCAATACATCATGTACACACTTATCTGGTTTGACTCTCAATACATCATGTACACACTCAACTAGTTTGACACTCAATAAGACATGTGGACATTTATCTGGTTTGACACTCAATACATCATGCAAACACTTAAATATTTTGACACTCGATACATCATGTGCACACTTAATTAGTTTGACACGCAATACATAATGTACACACTTATCTGGTTTGACACTCAAAACTTCATGTAAACACTTAACTAGTTTGACACTCAATACATCATGTACACACTTAACTAGTTTGACACTCAATACAACATATGAACACTTATCTGGTTTGACACTCAATACATCATGTAAACACTTAACTAATTGTACACTCAATACGTCATGTAAACACTAAACTAGTTTGACACTCAATATGTCATGTAAACACTTAACTAGTTTGACACTCAGTACATCATGTACACACTCAACTAGTTTGACACTCAATACATCATGTACACACTTAACTAGTTTGACACTCAATACATTATGTACACACTTAACTAGTTTGACACTCAATACGACATGTGAACATTTATCTGGTTTGACGCTCAATACATCATGTAAACACTTAACTAATTTGACACTCAATACGTCATGTAAACACTAAACTAGTTTTACACTCAATACGTCATGTAAACACTTAACTAGTTTGACACTCAATACATCATGTACACACCTAAGTGGTTTGACACTTAATATATCATGTACACACTTAAGTAGTTTGACACACAATATGTCATGTAAACACTTAACTAGTTTGACACTCAATACATCATGTACACACTTAACTTGTTTGGCACTCAAACGTCATGTTGTTGTGTTGTCAGCAGGGAAGTGTGTTGCTGTGTTATCAGCACATAAGTGTGTTGTGTTTTCAGCACAAAAGTGTTTGTTGTCAGCACAAAAGGTATTGTGTTTTTGTGTTGTCACAACTACAGCGTGTTGTCAGCACTAAAGTGCGTTGTTGTGTTGTCACAACTACAGTGTGTTGTCAGCACTAAAGTGTGTTGTTGTGTTGTCAGCCCGAAAGTGTGTTGTTGTATTGTCACAACTAAAGTGTGTTGTTGTGTTGTCAGCACCAAAGTGTGTTGTTCTGTTGTCTGCACTTAAGGGTGTTGTTGTGTTGTCAGTAGTGAAGTGTGTTGTTGTGTTGTCAGCAAAAGTGTTGTTGTGCTATCGACAGTGAAGTGTGTTGTTGTGTTGTCAGAACGAAAGTGTGTTATTGTATTGTCAGAATTAAAGTGTGTTGTGTTGTCAGCAGTGCAGTGTGTTGTAAGAATAAAAGTGTGTGGTTGTGTTTTCAGCAGTGCAGTGTGTTGTTGAGTTGTTAGCAGTGCAGTGTTGTTTTGTCACAACTTAAGTGTGTGGTTGTGTTATCAACAGTGCAGTGTGTTATTTTGTCACAACTTAGGTGTGTGGTTGTGTTGTCAGCAGTGTGTTGTCAGAACGAAAGTGTGTTGTGTTGCCAGCGGTGCAGTGTGTTGTTTTGTCACAACTTAAGTGTGTGGTCGTGTTGTCAGCAGTGCATTGTGTTGTTGTGTTGTCAGCAGTGCAGTATGTTGTCAGAACGAAAGTGCGTTAATGTGTTGTCAGAATTAAAATGTGTTGTGTTGCCAGCAGTGCAGTGTGTTGTTTTGTCACAACTTAAGTGTGTGGTTGTGTTGTCAGCAGTGCTGTGTGTTGTCAGAACGAAAGTGTGTTAATGTGTTGTCAGAATTAAAGTGTGTTGTGTTATCAGCAGGGCAGTGTGTTGTTTGTCACAGCTTAAGTGTGTTGTTGAGTTGTCAGCAGTAGAGTGTTTTGTTTTCTCACAACTTAGGTGTATGGTTGTATTGTCAGCAATGCATCGTGTTGTCAGAACAAAAGTGTGTTAAGTGGGTTCAGAATTAAAGTGTGTTGTGTTGCCAGTGGTGCAGTGTGTTGTTGAGGTGTCATCAGTGCATTGTGTTGTTTTGTCAAAACTTAAGTGTCTGGTCAGCAGAGCATTGTTTTGCTGTGTAGCCAGCAGCGCAGTGTGTTGTTTCGTCACAACTTAAGTGTGTGGTTGTGTTGTCAGGAGTGCAGTGTGTTGTTGTGTTGTCAGCGGTGCAGTGTGTTTTTTGTCACAACTTAGGTGTGTAGTTGTGTTGTCAGCAGTGCATTGTGTTGACAGCAGTGCAGTGTGTTGTCAGATTTAAAATGTGTTGAGTTGTCAGCAGTGCAGTGTGTTGTTTTGTCACAACTTAGGTGTGTGGTTGTGTTGTCAGCAGTGCAGTGTGTTGTCAGAACGAAAGTGTGTTAATGTGTTGTCAGAATTAAAATGTGTTGTGTTGTCAGCAGTGCAGTGTGTTGTTTTGTCATAACTTAAGTGTGTGGTTGTGTTGTCAGCAGTGCAGTGTGTTGTTTTGTCACAACTTAAGTGTGTGGTTGTGTTGCCAGCAGTGCAGTGTTGTTTTGTCACAACTTAGGTGTGTGGTTGTGTTGTCAGCAGTGCAGCATTGTGTTGTCAGCAGTGCAGTGTGTTGTTGAGTTGTCAGCAGTGCAGTGTATTGTTTTGTCACAACTTAGGTGTGTGATTGTGTTGTCAGCAGTGCAGTGTGTTGTCAGAACAAAAGTGTGTTAATGTGTTTTCAGAATTAATGTGTGTTGTGTTGTCAGCAGTGCAGTGTGTTGTCAGAACGAAAGTGTGTTAATGTGTTGTCAGATTTAAAATGTGTTGTCAACAGTCCAGTGTGTTGTTGAGTTGTCAGCAGTGCAGTGTGTTGTTTTGTCACAACTTAGGTGTGTGGTTGTGTTGTCAGCAGTGCAATGTGTTGTCAGAAGGAAAGTGTGTTAATGTGTTGTCAGAATTAAAATGTGTTGTGTTATCAGCAGTGCAGTGTGTTGTTTTGTCACAACTTAAGTGTGTGGTTGTGTTGTCAGCAGTGCAGTGTGTAATTTTGTCACAACTTAAGTGTGTGGTTGTGTTGTCAGCAGTGCAGTGTGGTGTTTTGTCACAACTTAGGTGTGTGGTTGTATTGTCAGCAGTGCAGTGTGTTGTCAGAATGAAAATGTGTTGTCAGAATTAATGTGTGTTGTTTTGTCAGCAGTGCAGAGTGTGGTTTTGTCACAACTTATGTGTGTGGTTGTGTTGTCAGCAGTGCAGTGTGTTGTCAGAACGAAAGTGTGTTAATAAGTTGACAGAATTAAAATGTGTCTTTGTGTTGCTAGCAGTGCAGTGTGTAGTTGGGTTGTCAGCAGTGCAGTGTGTTGTTTTGTCACAACTTAAGTGTGTGGTTGTGTTGTCAGGAGTGCAGTGTGTTGTTGTGTTGTCAGGAGTGCAGTGTGGTATTTTGTCACAACATAGGTGTGTGGTTGTGTTGTCAGCAGTGCAGTGTGTTGTCAGAACGAAAATGTGTTGTCAGAATTAATGTGTGTTGTGTTGTCAGCAGTGCAGAGTGTTGTTTTGTCACAACTTATGTGTGTGGTTGTGTTGTCAGCTGTGCAGTGTGTTGTTTTGTCACAATGTAGGTGTGTGGTTGTGTTGTCAGCAGTGCAGTGTGTTGTCAGAACGAAAGTGTGTTAATAAGTTGACAGAATTAAAATGTGTTGTTTTGTCACAAATTAAGTGTGTGGTTTTGTTGTTAGGAGTGCAGTGTGTTGTTGTGTTGTCAACGGTGCAGTGTGTTTTGTCACAACTTAAGTGTGTGGTTGTGTTGTCAGCAGTGCAGTGTGTTGTTGAGTTGTCAGCAGTGCGTTGTTTTGTCACAACTTAGGTGTGTGGTTGTGTTGTAAGCAGTGCATTGTGTTGACAGCAGTGGAGTGTGTTGTCAGAACAAAAATGCGTTAATGTGTTGTCAGAATTAATGTGTTGTCAGCAGTGCAGTGTGTTGTTGAGTTTTCAGCAGTGCAGTGTGTTGTTTTGTCACAACTTAGGTGTGTAGTTGTGTTGTCAGCAGTGCAGTGTGTTGTTTTGTCACAACTTAAGTGTGTGGTTGTGTTGTCAGCAGTGCAGTGTTGTTTTGTCATAACTTATGTGTGTTGTTGTGTTGTCAGCAGTGCAGTGTGTTGTCAGAATTAATGTGTGCTGTGTTGTCAGCAGTACAGTGTGTTGTCAGAACGAAAGTGTGTTAATGTGTTGTCAGAATTAAAATGTGTTGTGAGCAGTGCAGTGTGTTGTTTTTTCAGACCTTAATTGTGTGGTTGTGTTGTCAGCAGTGCAGTGTGTTGTTTTGTCACAACTTAAGTGTGTGGTTGTGTTGTCAGCAGTGCAGTGTGGTGTTTTGTCACAACTTAGGTGTGTGGTTGTGTTGTCAGCAGTGCAGTGCGTTGTCAAAACGAAAATGTGTTGTCAGAATTAATGTGTGTTGTGCTGTCAGCAGTGCAGAGTGTTGTTTTGTCACAACTTATGTGTGTGGTGGTGTTGTCAGCTGTGCAGTGTGTTGTTTTGTCACAATGTAGGTGTGTGGTTGTGTTGTCAGCAGTACAGTGTGTTGTCAGAACGAAAATGTGTTGTCAGCAGTGCATAGTGTTGTTTTGTCACAACTTATGTGTGTGGTTGTGTTGTCAGCAATGCAGTGTGTTGTCAGAACGAAAGTGTGTTAATAAGTTGACAGAATTAAAATGTGTTGTTGTGTTGCCAGCAGTGCAGTGTGTTGTGTTGTCGCAACTTAAGTGTGTGGTTGTGTTGTCAGGAGTGCAGTGTGTTGTTGTGTTGTCAGCAGTGCAGTGTGTTGTTTTTTCACAACTTAAGTGTGTGGTTGTGTTGTCAAAAGTGCAGTGTGGTGTTTTGTCACAACTTAGGTGTGTGGTTGGGTTGTCAGCAGTGCAGAGTGTTGTTTTGTCACAACTTATGTGTGTGGTTGTGTTGTCAGCTGTGCAGTGTGTTGTTTTGTCACAATGTAGGTGTGTGGTTGTGTTGTCAGAACGAAAGTGTGTTAATAAGTTGACAGAATTAAAATGTGTTGTTGTGTTGCCAGCAGTGCAGTGTGTTGTTTAGTCACAAATTAAGTGTGGTTTTGTTGTCAGGAGTGCAGTGTGTTGTTGTGTTGTCAGCGGTGCAGTGTGTTGTTTTGTCACCACTTAAGTGTGTGGTTGTGTTGTCAGCAGTGCAGTGTGTTGTTGAGTTGTCAGCAGTGCGTTGTTTTGTCACAACTTAGGTGTGTGGTTGTGTTGTAAGCAGAGCAGTGTGTTGACAGCAGTGCAGTGTGTGGTCAGAACAAAAAGGCATTAATGTTTTGTCAGAATTAATGTGTTGTGTTGTCAGCAGTGCACTGTGTTGTCAGAACGAAAGTGTGTTAATGTGTTGTCAGATTTAAAATGTGTTGTCAGCAGTGCAGTGTGTTGTCAGAACGAAAGTGTGTTAACGTGTTGTCAGAATTAAAATGTGTTGTGAGCAGTGCAGTGTGTTGTTTTGTCGGAACTTAATTGTGTGGTTGTGTTGTCAGCAGTGCAGTGTGTTGTTTTGTCACAACTTAAGTGTGTGGTTGTGTTGTCAGCAGTGCAGTGTTGTTTTGTCATAACTTATGTGTGTTGTTGTGTTGTCAGCAGTGCAGTGTGTTGTCAGAATTAATGTGTGCTGTGTTGTCAGCAGTGCAGTGTGTTGTTTTGTCACAACTTAAGTGTGTGATTGTGTTGGCAGCAGTGGAGTTTGTTGTCTGAACTTAAGTGTGTAAATGTGTTGTCAGCAGTGCAGTGTGTCGTCAGAATTAAAATGTGTTGTGTTGCCAGCAGTGCAGTGTGTGGTTGGGTTGTCACCAGTGCATTGTGTTGTCAGAATTAACATGTGTTGTTGTGTTGCCAGCAGTGCAGTGTGTGGTTGGGTTGTCAGCAGTGCATTGTGTTGTCACAAATTAAGTGTGGTTGTGTTGCCAGCAGTGCAGTGTGTTGTGATGGCAACAATTACAGGCATGCTAATTGGCAGCTGTGATGATAAAGTTTGGCGCCGCCCACACGTGACCTCCGCCAGGCAGTGAAGAATGCGGGCTGACCTTTGACCCACATGGGGACAAGAATACTCACCATGTGTCCCCCTGGGGGCGCACACCACCGCACTCAGCACGCCCACCAACATCCACACTGAAGCCTCCATGCTGCTCCCGGTCCCGGTCCTGGTCCAGTGGGAAGTAGCGGCTCTCAAGCAGGGACTGCACGAACGTGCATGTTCGTCCCGCCGCCGGCAGCCAGGGGGAAAAAAGTCCCGGTATAATCCCGAATGGTGCCGAGCAGTCCCGAAGGTTCCCGAAGGAATGAAAGCAGCGACGAGACGAAGAAGGAACGAGACGAGTGGCGGCAAGTGCGGGGAGAAGACGACGTGAGTGCGGGTGGTCAATACGACGCAGGAGCTGCTGGGACTGCAGAATGTAATGTTTGGACTTGTCTTCGTTTTCCTCACCAAGGGGACGTCCCGCCTTCGCGCCTTCCCGCCTCCCCTCTCTCTCTCTCTCTTCCCCCCCACCTCTCCGCACGCGCACGCGCATTCAACTATTTTTTTTTTAGAGCCGTCTTATTTAAAAGATGTTTTAATAATGTAAATATACACAAAAAACACACAATTTATTAAAAATAACCTATAAGCCTGATTAAATATGACATAAAAATAAAGATACATATCAAATAGTTGTATTTTTAGGATATGTTTAAATGACCTTAAATGTGACAAGTACCTTTTTCAAAATAAGATAACTTCCATGTACTACTTTTTGTGCGTGAATTACTGGGCTGCCATGTTTTGTGTGTTAAAAAGTAAATGAAGTTTGATTGACAAAATACTAAAAAAAAATGGCCAATTACATCAGCTGAACTATTTTGTGATATACAAGAGCTGAAAATCTGCCATCACAAAATAATAACAACTCTTAAGCTTTAATAAATATTAAACAAAAATAAAAATGCATGTTGTATAAGTTAAAAAAAAAAAAATCCATTCATCCATCTTCTTCTGCTTAGCTGAGGTCGGGTCGCGGGGGCAGCAGCCAATTGTTTGTTTTAATTAATACATACATTAAGGAAATGAACGCAAATAAAGATAATTAAAATATATTTAAGAGCTGACAATCTACCCCGACAATGAAAATGGACACTTTCAAGCCCAAATAAATATACAAACATATTAAATACTATTCATGTTTTTCTAAGGGACGGCGTGGCGCAGTGGTAGAGCGGCCGTGCGCAACCCGAGGGTCCCTGGTTCAAATCCCACCTAGTACCAACCTCGTCACGTCCGTTGTGTCCTGAGCAAGACACTTCACCCTTGCTCCTGATGGGTGCTGGTTAGCGCCTTGCATGGCAGCTCCCCCCATTGGTGTGTGAATGTGTGTGTGAATGGGTAAATGTGGAAGTAGTGTCAAAGCGCTTTGAGTACCTTGAAGGTAGAAAAGCGCTATACAAGTACAACCCATTTATCATTATCTAATTAGTTTAAAATGACTTTCAACATGTAACACATTTAATTACATATTTTATGCATAAATGTGCTTTGAAGGTTTTGACAAAATACGAAAAAAAAATACCAAAACACATCAGCTGAAATAATTTGAAATCCGTCTTAAAAACTACTGACAACTCTTAAGCTTAAATAAATAAAATACATTTTGCATAATAGTAAAACATTTTCACGAATGTTTGTATATTATATTTAGTCAATACAAATATTGAAACTATTATTTAAATAAATAGCTGAAAATCTGCCTCAAAAAAAGAAAATGAGCCCTTTTGAGCAAGATACATACAAAAAATAGTTTTATCAAAATACATAATTTCAATGATTTTAAAATGACCAAAAATGTAATTCATGTAATCCATTTTGTAAATAAAATATGTTCATGTAATGCTTTTTGCGTGTGGATTTTCAATGCATAAAAACTGCTTTATAAACGAAGTTTGACTGGAAAATAACATGAACTAAAATATCTTGCAATATAAAAAAGCCCCCCGCGACCCCAAAAGGGAATAAGCGGTAGAAAATGGATGGATGGATAAATCAAAAATAGAAATACATATTAAATAGTATTTTATAAATAAATGCTGATGTAGATGTTTTGATGGAAAATGGGCCAACTAAAAATAAAATGCATTTTGTATAATAGTAAATAAAAATAATGTATAAATGTATTTTATTTTTAATCAATACAAATATTACAATTATTTTTTTAATAGATAAAGGCTGAAAATCTGCCCAAACAAAAAAAGCTCACTTTGCAGCCAAGATAAATATGAAAATAAGAATTTTTTAAAAATATATATTTTTTAATTATATTAAAATGACCATTAAGTGTGACAAAATTAATTACATATTCTAAATAAAATATTTTCATGTATTGCTTTTTGTTTGTGGGGTTTTGATGCATAAAAACTGCTTTATAAGTGAAATTTGACAGAATAGTACAAACAATGGAAATGACACCAACTAAAATATCTTACAATATAAAAAAGCTGAAAATATGTCTTAAATAAATCAAAAATAGAAATACATGTAAAGCAGTATTTCATAAAGATATGTTGATTTACATTTTTTTAATGGAAAACTGTCCCAACTAAAAATAAAATGCATTTTGTATAATAGTAAAAAAAAATTATGAATAAATGTATTTTATTTTTAGTCAATAAAAATATTAAGATTTTTTTTTTTAATATATAAGAGCTGAAAATGTGTCGAAACAAAAATGGCCGCTTTTGATGAGGTGGCAACTTGTCCAGGGTGTACCCCGCCTTCCGCCCAATTGTAGCTGAGATAGGCGCCAGCGCCCCCCGCGTCCCCGTAAGGGACAAGCGGTAGAAAATGGATGGATGGATGAGCCGAGATAAATATATAAAAAATGAAAATATTTTTAAATATATTTTTTTAATGATTTTAAAATGACCATTAAAATGTAACAAAATTAAATAAAAATAAGTTAATGTTTTGATGCATAAAAACTGCTGTATAAGTGACGTTTGACAGAATAGAACATAAAATAGAAAATGACACCAACTAAAATATCTTGCAGTATAAAACAGCTGAAAGTATGTCTTAAAAAATACCATTATTGAGCCCCAAAAAAAATGTAAGTGCATATTAAATACTATTTCATAAAGAAAGGTTGGTGTAGAAAAGACTAAAGAAAACAACGATACTGACCTCTGGTGGCAGCACGAGATGTTACACGTCAGACGTCACTTGAAAGCCAAAGGTTGACAAAAGCAAACATTTATTATTAGCAAGTAGAAGAAATAAAACCACAGGGTCACTCGGGGCCAGATGTTGGCAGCAGCTGTTGAGTGTTGAACCAGAGAGCTTCACTGCTGTGACTAGCCATGATGGCACGCTGCACCAGCACACCTGCAGCAAACAGAACCAGCTCAGTCATCACTCAAACATAATCATGAATCCAAATCAATTTTAGGAATTATTGACATTATTACGCTACAATTACTTCACATCAAATACAAACCCCGTTTCCATATGAGTTGGGGAATTGTGTCAGATGTAAATATAAACGGAACACAATGATTTGCAAATCCTTTTCAACCCATACTCAATTGAATATGGATAGAGGAGGATAGATGGATAGATCTTTATTGTCATTGCACAAGTACAAGGAAATTTCATTTTCGGCACAGTCCCGCTAAGAGCAGACATACAATACAGGGGGGGACAAGACGAGACCGCCAACGGATCAGCCACTTACGGCGCTCCTTAAAAAGGTGAGAAAAGGGTGACATTGGGAGAGGGGGGAGTAAAAAAAATATCAGTCTAAGGCTAGACCATCAGGAGGGATCCAGACTGAGTCCAAGGAAAAAACCTCCTTATCAAAGCACATATACATATTACAACATACATCTCGAGATATCTACTGTAGCAACAGAGGGAAGGTAGTTCAAGGTCATGGTGGTAGGCCGCAGCTCTCAGGCGCTGACCATCCATTCATCTAAATCATGGGTGTCAAACTCTGGCCCGCCGTACAATTTCATTTGGCCCTTGAGGCAATATCAAATTAACATTAGAGCTGGCCCGCCGGTACTATACAGCGGCAGAGCCCCTGTAACACTGCATTCGCCACTAATACTCATACTTGCCAACACTCCGGATTTTCCAACCATTCTCCCGAATTTCTCCAGATTTCCACCGGGACAACAATATTGGGGGCATGCCTAAAAGGCACTGCCTTTAGCGTTGTCTACAATATGTTGTCACGTCCGCTTTTCCTCAATACAAAAAGTGTGCCAGACAAGTCATATAATATTTGCGACTTATACACACACTTAAGTGAATGCCGCGCATTCTTGCTCAACAGCCATACAGGTCAGACTGAGGGTGGCGGTATAAACAACTTTAACACTGTTAAAAATATGCGCCGCACTGTGAACCCACACCAAACAAGAATGACAAACACATTTCGGGAGAACATCCGCACCGTAACACAACATAGACACAACAGAACAAATACCCACAACCCCTTGCAGCACTAACTCTTCCGGGACACTACAATATGCACCCCCCCGCTACAACCTAACCCCACCCCCCACCCCACCCATCGCATTGTTATTTTATTTTAAGATTAGCCTGTGGAAAAATGTAATGTTGATATTTACCTCAGAAGGCTGCAAATAGAAAAGAGGCATTAAATGTTTTATTTAAATTGTATTTATTTTACCATTGATGTTTTTTTGTTTGTTTTTTGAAAGTTGATTTGCACTATTAAGTTATATAAGTATTGCTTGTTCCATATTCAGTGGTAAAGCAACACAGTGTAGCAAACTGAGCAATGATTAACAATTTATTCATGCATTTTCTCTTGCTACTTCAAGACTTGAATGTTTGATTCATTTATTATTATTTTATTTTCGAATGTATTATTAGCCTGTGGAAAAAGTTTATTTTGATATTTACCTCAGAAGGCTGCAAATAGAAAAGAGGCATTCCATTTTTATTTAAATTTAATTTGATACGCCATTGATATTTTTTAATTAGTAATATTATTATTTGAAACTTGATTATGGATGTCACTATGAAGGTATATAAGCCTTGCTTGTTCAATATTCAACGCAACACTTGTTTGGGTCCCCATTAAAAGGTTCATTTGTTCAACCCTTGGCCCTCGACTTTGTTCATTTTAAAATTTCGGCCCACTCTGTATTTGAGTTTGACACCCCTGCTCTATACAAACAGCGTCACGGCCCACTCACATAATATATGCGGCTCATACACACACACACACACAAGTGTATGCAAGCCATACTTGGTCAACAGCCATACAGGTCACACTGAGGGTGGCCGTATAAACAACTTTAACACTGTTACAAATATACGCCCCACTGTGAACCCACAGCAAACAAGAATGACAAACACATTTCGGGAGAACATCCGCACCGTAACACAACATTAACACAATGCATCACTAACTCCTTCGGGACGCTACACCCCCGCTACCACCAAACCCCGACCCAACTCAAACCCACCGCCAAAAAGAGGCATTCAATTTGTATTTTTATTTGATATGCCACTGATATGTTTTTATTATTATTATTTAAAACTCGATTTTGCATGTCACTATAAAGTTATATAAGCCTTGCTTGGTCAATATTCAATGCAAAACTTGTTTGGGTCCCTATTAAAGGATTAATTTGTTCAACCTCGGCCCGCGGCTTCGTTCAGTTTTAAATTTTGGCCCACTCTGTATTTGAGTTTGACACCCCTGATCTAAATCATTGTTATGAATTATTGACATAGTTAAGGTGACAATTACTTCACGTCAAATATTCCACTTTGAAATAGTTTTTGGGGGAAATGATGCATATTTTGTGTTTGGCCGCATAAAAAAGCAAAGTTTTCTTTGACAAAGAGGACTCAAAACAAGCAAAAAAAAACTTAGACTCACTGCATAGATCTGATGTTGATCTGCTGACTTAGTGTTGAAAATATAAATAAAATAAATAAATGTATGACTTATTAGGGAACGAATGTCCATTTGGGAAAGAGGACCCTATTGAATTTCTAGCATTTTATTCTTTCTTTATTATTATTCTGCATCTTTGAGCTGTAATTTGACCTCCTTAACATGTTTCCAAACTCACCAAATTTGACACACACATCAGAACTGGCGAATATTGCAATTTAATCAAGAAACCTAACCCCAAAACTAAAAACTGCGCTCTAGCGCCCCCTAGGAAGAAAACACAGACAAAACTGCCTGTAACTTCCAGTAGGAATGTCATAGCGACATGAAACAAAAAAATTCTATGTAGGTCTCACTTAGACCTATATTTCATATACAGACCTCCTTCAGCAAAAATCAACAGGAAGTTTGCAATTACCCCTTAAAAAATAAGTTTTGTAAAAACACTCACGTTTGTATCTTTGAGCTGTAATTTGACCCCCTTAAAGGCCTACTGAAATGAGATTTTCTTATTTAAACGGGGATAGCAGGTCCATTCTATGTGTCATATGTGATCATTTCGCGATATTGCCATATTTTTGCTGAAAAGATTTAGTAGAGAACATCGACAATAAAGTTCACAACTTTTTGTCGCTAATAAAAAAGCCTTGCCTCTACCGGAAGTAGCAGACGATGACGTCTCCGGTGTGAGGGCTCCTCACATTGTTTATAATGTGAGCCTGCAGATGTAAGAGCTATTCGGACCGAGAAAGCGACAATTTCCCCATTAATTTGTGCGAGGATGAAAGATATTTAGGGTGAAGGACTAGAAAGAATAAAAATAAAAAGGCGATTGCATTGGGAGCGATTCAGATGTTTTTACACACATTTACTAGGATGTTTCTGGGAAATCCCTTATCTTTCTATTGTGTTGCTAGTGTTTTAGTGAGATAAATAGTACCTGATAGTCGGAGGGGTGTGGCCTCGGGTGTCTTATCACGGCAGTCTCTCATGAAGCTGCAGCAGGACAGAAGCTCCGCTGATCTCCGGTAAGAGGCGACTTATTACCAGAATTTTCTCACTGAAAACTGCCGGTTGACATGTGGTCGAGATCCATGTTCGCTTGACCTCTCTGATCCATAGTAAAGCTTCACCTCCGGAAATTTTAAACAAGGAAACACTGTGTGTTTGTGTGGCTAAAGGCTAAAAGGTTTGCATCTCCATCTATCTACTTTGACTTTTCCAATATTAATTGAACAAATTGCAAAAGATTCAGCAACACAAATGTCCAAAATACTGTGTAATTGCGCGATGAAAAGAGACGACTTTTAGCCGTAAGTGGTGCTGGGCTAATATTTCCCCTCGAACCAATAACGTCACAAACACGCGTCATCATTACACGACGCTTTCAACAAGAAATTCCGAGGGAAATTTTAAATTGTAATTTAGTAAACTAAACCGGCCGTATTGGCATGTGTTGCAATGTTAATATTTCAGCATTGATATATAAACTATCAGACTGCGTGGTCGGTAGTAGTGGGGTTCAGTAGGCCTTTAACATGCTTCAAAACTCACCAAACTGGACACACACATCAGGACTGGCGAAAATTGCGATCTAATCAAAAAACCTAACCCCAAAACTCAAAATTGCGCTCTAGCGCCCCCTAGGAATAAAAGACAGACAAAACTACTCCTAGGAAGAAAACACAGACTAAAACTGCCTGTAACTTCCAGTAGGAATGTCATAGAGTCATGAAACAAAACCCTCTATGTAGGTCTCACTTAGACCTACATTTCATATTTTGACAACCCCCAGCAAAAATCAACAGGAAGTTTGCAATTCCCCCTTCAAAAAAAAAGTTTTGTAAAAACCGGTCATTTTTTTTCAAACATTAACTCCTCTGAGCGCGTTTGTCGTGTCGGCTTCAAACTACCACAGGAGAGATATTGAACCCTTCTGATTAAAAATTGATGAAAGTTTTAATTACTGCTACGGTTTTGATTTGATCAGCCTTCAAAGAATCGCTGCGCTGAAAACCATTTCAAAGATGACAGACACAGTGAGGGAGACGTTTTTTTGCTTCTTTTTTCCCCGTAGCGTCTGCTGCTGGTGCGCACGCACCAACATTCATGAGGGAGGGGCTGTGATCGTCTATACCAAGATGACTGCCAGGTGCCGTACCTAAGCCGGTATGTTTTAAAGTTGTCGTTTGCCTGCATATTGTAAAAACAACTGTCTAACATTTTACAACTAATTGTAAACTTATAGGAGCAGACCATCAGGGCCGAGTTGCGACGAGAGAGTGTGTCGATGTTAAGATATTACGCCGAGTTGGTAAGTCTATCTGTTCTCTAATAGTAGCTAATATCCATCCATCTTCTAACGCTTATCCGGGCTTGGGTCGCGGGGGCAGCAGCCAACGCGGTCCCGCTCATCGCTGTTTGCAGATTTAATTTTCATTACTATTGTGAGTGGGACCCTTTTGATCCCTAATAGTTTTACTCATAAAAAATAATCAATTACAATCAAATGTTGATATGAATTATCGACATATTTAGGACTACAATTACTTCACATCAAATATTACACTTTGAAATGATTTTTGGGGGAAAAATGGCATATTTTGTGTTTGGCCATAAAAAATAGAATTGTCTTTGACAAAAAGAACGTAAAACAGACAAAACAATAAGAAAACCTTATAACTGACGGACTGATGTGAAGTTAATTACAGATTAAAGTGTTGAAAATGAAAAAATAAAATGTATGGCTTAATTTTACCACTTTGACGAGTGGGGTCCTTTTGAATCCCTAAGAATTGGGATGTTGTTTTTTTCAAAACATAGCAATGAATCAAAATTAGTTATGATTTTTTGACATATTTAAGACTACAATTACTTCACATCAAATATTACACTTTGAAATATCTTTTTGGGGAAAAATTGCATCTTTTGTCTTTGGCCATAAAATATAAAATTGTCTTTGACAAAAATGGCATAAAACCAACAAAACAATAATAAAACCTTATAATTGACTTATTGATGTGAAGTTAATTACAGATGTAAGTGTTGAAAGTGAAAAAAATTAAATGTATGGCTTTATTTTAACACTTACGAATGGGGCAAAATGTTTTTATATAAATAATGAATCAAATGTTATGGATTATTAACATTATTGCTGGCAGTAAGTCGGACACGTTTCCAGTGAGGGTTGGACTCCGCCAAGGCTGTCCTTTGTCACCGATTCTGTTCATAACTTTTATGGACAGAATTTCTAGGAACAGTCAAGGCGTTGAGGGGTTCCGGTTTGGTGGCCGCGGGATTAGGTCTCTGCTTTTTGCAGATGATGTGGTCCTGATGGCTTCATCTGGCCGGGATCTTCAGCTCTCACTGGATCGGTTCGCAGCCGAGTGTGAAGCGACTGCAATGAGAATCAGTACCTCCAAGTCCGAGTCCATGGTTCTCGCCCGGAAAAGGGTGAAGTGCCATCTCCGGGTTGGGGAGGAGATCTTGCCCCAAGTGGAGGAGTTCAAGTACCTAGGAGTCTTGTTCACGAGTGGGGGAAGAGTGGATCGTGAGATCGACAGGCGGATCGGTGCGGCGTCTTCAGTAATGCGGATGTTGTACCGATCCGTTGTGGTGAAGAAGGAGCTGAGCCGGAAGGCAAAACTCTCAATTTACCGGTCGATGTACGTTCCCATCCTCACCTATGGTCATGACCGAAAGGATAAGATCACGGATACAAGCGGCCGGAATTAGTTTCCTCCGCCGGGTGGCGGTGCTCTCCCCTAGAGATAGGGTGAGAAGGTCTGCGATCCGAGAGGAGATCAAAGTAAAGCTGCTGCTCCTCCACATCGAAAGGAGCCAGATGAGGGGGCTCGGGCATCTGGTCAGGATGCCACCCGAACACCTCCCTAGAGAGGTGTTTAGGGCACGTCACACCGGTAGGAGGCCACGGGGAAGACCCAGGACACGTTGGGAAGACTATGTCTCCCGGCTGGCCTGGGAACGCCTCGGGATCCCCCGGGAAGAGCTGGAAGAAGTGGCTGGGGAGAGGGAAGTCTGGGGTTCCCTGCTTAGGCTGCTGCCTCCACGACCAGACCTCGGATAAGCGGAAGAAGATGGATGGATAGATGGATGGATGAATAATGAATCAAATGTTATGGTTTATTGACATTTTTAAAGCTCCAAATATATTCCACTTTGACATGTTTTTGGTGGTAAAATATTGCACATTTTGTGTGTTTGCCGTAATAAAAAAACGTTTTCTATGAGGAAAAAGGCATAAAGGAATAAATACAACTTTATAATCAAAGATAAATAACAATTAAAGCTGCAAGCAGCGATGGATGGGTCCGCTTTGGTTGCTGCCCCCGCGACCCAAGCCCGGATAAGCGTTAGAAGATTGATGCAATGATTATTACACAGAGAAAAAGTTGTATACACATGTGTTATACATCAGACTTGTGGGCACCATATGTAAGTACCTAAAATAAAGACTCGACATAAAAAGAAATTCAATCGGAGCAGAAACATAGGAGGAAACGGGATTAAAACCCGATGCTAGCCGGCAATTAAAGAAATTCAATCGGAGCAGAAACATAGGAGGAAACGGGATTAAAACCCGATGCTAGCCGCCAATTGAAAATACATGGGTACGGCTAGTAGCTACTATTAGCAAACAGATAGACCTACCAACTCGGCGCATAAAAAGTACAGATGGCCTTAAACCGCCACAACAGTCAGGCACTATATGTAAGTACCCAAAATAAAGACTCGACATACAAAGAAATTCAATCGGAGCAGAAACATAGGAGGAAACGAGATTAAAACCCGATACTAACCGCCCATTGAAATACATGGGTACGGCTAGTAGCTACTATTAGCAAACAGATAGACTTATCAACTCGGCGTAATATCTTAACATTGACACACTCTCTCGTCGCAAATCGGCCCTGATGGTCGGCACCTATAAGTTTACAATTAGTTGTAAAATGTTGGACGGTTGTTTTTACGATATGCAGGCAAACGACATCTTTAAAACATACCGGCTTAGCTACGGCACCAGGCAGCCATCTGGGTATAGACGATCACAGCCACTCCCTCTCGAATGTTGGTGGTGCGCACCAGCAGCAGACGGTACGGAAGAAAAACGAGAAACAAAAAAAACGGCGGCCATCTTTGAAATGATTTTCAGCGCAGTGGTTTTTTGAAGGGTGATAAAATCAAAACCGTAGCAGTAATTAAAACTCTTTCATCAACTTTTAGTCAGAAGGGTTCAATCTCTCTCCTGTGGTAGTTTGAAGCCGACACGACAAACGCGCTCAGAGGAGTTCATGTTTGAAAAAAGGTGACCAGTTTTTACAAAACCTTTGTTTTGAAGGCAGAATTGCAAACTTCCTGTTGATTTTTGCTGGGGGTTGTCAATATATGAAATGTAGGTCTAAGTGAGAACTACATAGAGGTTTTTGTTTCATGACTCTACGACATTCCTATTGGAAGTTACAGGCAGTTTTTTCTGTGTTTTCTTCCTAGGAGCAGTTTCGTCTGTTTTATTCGTAGGGGGCGCTAGAGCGCAATTTTGAGTTTTGGGGTTGTTTTTTGATTAAATCGCAATTTTTGCCCGTCCTGACGTGTGTGTCCAGTTTGGTGAGTTTGAAGCATTTTAAGGGGATCAAATTACAGCTCAAATAGGCGGCGGTATAATAAAGAATAATAATAAAACCTTTGAATTACAATAGGGTCCTCTGTCCCAAAGGGACATCGGTCCCTAACAATATGTGACTAATTTTTTCAAAATGTTATGACTGAGACATTAAACTGGAGGGGAGTGAAAAGAAGTATAAATTGTCTTGGTGTTGAGAATGAGAACGCGCACCCATGTCAGCTGGTCGATGCGAGCACACATCCACCAGGACGGTCTGCAGGTTGGCAAGGATGTGTTCTTTGGGGAAGTCCAGCTGCAGGAGGAGCAAAACGGTCAACAAAGCCCCACCTACTTCACCGTGACGACGACGCCGTGACGCACCGTGGCGATCTGCGTCCTGACGTAGCACTCGCTCTCCACCGCGTACTCGTGGCCCGTCCGGAAGAGCTCCAGCATCTTGGGGATGTCCACGCCCACCGAGCCTGGGGGTCAGAGGGGGCAAAGACGTCAGTTCCGACGGCGGCGGCGGCCAAGGGGGCGAACACGGGGGCGACGTGTGGATGGGCTTGCCTCTGTTGCTCTTAGGGAACTTCTTCCTCAGTTTGTTCTTCAGCGGCACCAGCTTGGCCAACATTTCGGGCACGGCCACGTAGAAGTCGGCGACCATCTCCTCGTCTAAGATCTGAGAAAGGTTGACTTCTAACGGGCTGCTTAAAACGCTCTAGAAGGGGACACGCTCACCGGCTGAATAAGCTCCGCCCCTCCGACAAAGGCAGCTCCGCCCTCCTTGGCCACTGTGGCTTGATGAGGATCCTTGGACAAAGCAAAAGACATTTCCATCCCAGCATGCATCACTCCTGTGTGGCGCTAATGAACACATTATAACGGGACTGTCTATGCAAGTCTACACACTGACAGAGAATAAGAAGCTGTGGCAGGAGGGACCCGTGTTGCCAACTTACTGACTTTGTCACTATATTCAGCGAGTGTTTATTAGTAGTAGTTAGGATTAAAACTCCTTTAAAAACAAACAAAACAAAAAAGTTGATTATCTACTTTTTGTCTCTCACAACGTTATTTGTCTTTCTTTATATTTACACACAAATGCATTATGGCCAACTATTATTATTTATATAAATTCATATGAAAAAATAATAATAATAGTAGTAGAACTAGAGCATTTTAATGGGCCTGCTATCTGTGACCTGGACCTTGCCGGAAGCTGCCGTGGCGAGTATCCGAATCCGTGACTTTTAGCTACAGGGCTATCCTAAAACGTTAGCATGCGCAGATTAAAATGCTAACACTTAGCATGTGTGCAAATAATGGCATGCTAACGGCGAGCACGTCTCACATTTCAAGTAACACTGCCGTAAGGAAATAGAGGAAAAAATTGTAAAGTTGGATGAAAAATTTTGCATGCTTAAGTTAGCTTGCTAGCATGCTAACAGTTAACA
Source organism: Nerophis ophidion (assembly GCF_033978795.1). Lineage (NCBI taxonomy): Eukaryota > Metazoa > Chordata > Actinopteri > Syngnathiformes > Syngnathidae > Nerophis > Nerophis ophidion. Next base: position 45,029,056 of record NC_084611.1, on the reverse strand, counting down.
AGTGCCACGTACCAAGTTATATGACTCTGGGGTAAACGGTAGCAAAACCAGCTCAAAAAGTTGGCATGCTAATTTTAGCATGCTAGCAAGCAAGCGTTAGCATGATAATAATAATAATAATAATAATAACAATGGATTAGATTTACATAGTTAGCACGTGTCACATACCACGCAATTATGCAAACTAGACGGTGATAAGTAACAAAAACTAATAATATCTCATAATATGTGTCATTAATAACGAGGTGATTAAAGTTAAAGTACCAATGATAGTCACACACACACAAACACTACTTGTGGCGAAATTATTCTCTGTATTCGACCCATCACCCTTGATCACCCCCTGGGAGGTGAGGGGAGCAGTGGGGAGCAGTGGGCAGCAGCGGTGGCCACGCCCGGGAATCTTTTTGGGTGATTTAACCCCCAATTGCAAGCCTTGATGCTGAGTGCCAAGCAGGGAGGTAATGGCTCCCATTTTTATAGTCTTTGGTATGACTGGGCTGGGGTTTGAAATCACAACCTACCCATCTCAGGGCGGACACTCTAACCACTATGCCACTGAGCAGGTTTTACATCTGTAGATTAATAAACAACAAGAGATTTCCAAAGTAAAAGTCCTTACCTCGGTAAACACGACAACTTTATTCATTTCAGTCTTGAAAGGGTGTGGGAGATGCACCGTGCTCACGAAGGGGGTGATTTTTTTCTGGGAAAAGCAAAAAAAAAAAAAAAAAAAAAAAAAAATATCCATGAGGACACAAACACTTATTTTTCGGATGCAGCGACTAAAAAATATCATATTTAGTTGAAATAAATACAAATCTAGCAGCTATTGTACTTGTAAAACTACTCCTGGCCTCCATGGCGGTGAATAAACGTACCACTAGAGGGGGACGACGAGCTAAACATGCTACACGGCGCACCATGTAAACCATGCTAATCGCTAAGCTAGAGCGCTTGAACGTGAAAATATTGATACAAATACCGACAGTAACGATACCAAGTATAGCATCAGGGATGCCATAATCAAATTCATGAATTTGATAAGAATAAAGCTTTAAAGTTTTACATTCATTGTTTTTAATGAGCGAAACTAATAACTAATCTGGACAGGCTAACCTCCTCCAACCTCTGAGGACAAAGCTCCGAACTAAGGGAGACTCCCAGTCTGTGGAGCGCTCTACCTGACCACCTGAGGGCACCACAGACTGCAAAGGCTATTAAAAAAGGCTAAAAAACTCTTATTTTTAAAACAGCCTTTTTTGGATATGTGTGTGCTACTTCTAGTTTTTATTTGTTGTACTATTTATTTTACTTGCTGGGGGCAAAACTATAATAATAATGGATTTTGTTAAAGTTCTGGGTGCTGAACTAAAAAAAAAAAAAAATCACATCGGACCTTCTTCTCCAGTTTCATGTCCAGCTTCAGGTCCACGTAGACGGGCTGATTGTGGGCGGTGAAGTCCAACACCTGGTATTCCTTCAGCAGGTCCACGGCATCCGAGGCGCTGTAGACGGTCCTGGGGTAGTAGCGCAGGATGTAAACGTCGTCAACGGGCGCCCACGCCGTCCTCCCATAGGGTTTGTGTCGGCCTTTGTCGTCGATGACCCGCGGCTCTTTCTTCACCTTAGGCTCCGCCTCCTCTTGCTTCCTCATCTTGCGCGTCCTGTGGGAACGAGGGAAGACAATTGACGAGTCGCAATCACGTGACCTGGAGGCACTCCCTGGTCTCAGGTGGAGGGCAAGAGTCCCATTACCGAGTGTTTATTAGCTTCCTACTTCTAAACACGAGCGGTCCGTCCCTGCATTGACTTGTGGAGAAATGAGGACTTATGGTGAATTCCTTCAAAACTGTGACGGTTTCTTGCCAAATAATATAGAGAAGATTACAGTTCTAATCCAAAACTACCGGTACAAAAAAGATGACGGGCAAAAAACGCTGTCAAATTGGAGGCACGTAAATAAGACCACCCACAAATTGGCTTGCATGTTATGTAGACCACAAGGAAGTGTCTTTAACGTAAATTAAAAAACCATAACCCCTTTTCATCAGGTGCGCCTTTTGTATGACAATAGACCCAAATAGAGCCGCTTATTGGCAGTGCGCCTTATGGTCTGAAAAATACAGTACATCTTTTTTTGGCGGCCACATTTCTAGTGCATCACCGGTCAATAGTGCACAAATAAAAAGTTATATATACATATGTTATAATGTTCATTTTTCCCATGGTCTTGAACACACCATGTTAGCAGAGAACGAGAAGGAGTGAAACACGGAGCGTTTGCACGGGGGATAAAACCTGCTGGAATTGGGCCTGTTAGCATAAGATTGGCAATGAAAGATAAACCAAAAAAAAGGGGTCAGACTTTGAGTCTTTTTCTGGATGCAACAATACACCATATTACTTGACTTTGTTTTCACAGTAAAAATATATATATTTTGGAGGTGTGGCGGCTAATATTTTGCCACGATCATTTACCGTATTTCCTTGAATTGCCATCGGGGCGCTAATCAATTTAAAACCTCTTCTCACTCTGACGCTTACCAAAGGCATGCGGTAAATTTAGGCCTGTGCTTATAAATTTGAGTGTGATGTAAGGATACCATCATGAAAAGCACATTTAATTAAAAAAAACTTTATTATGGTTTATAAATGAAGTCCAGGCGCAGCTCCTTCTGATCAAAAGCATCGATAACTTATTCATAGAAGTCTTCCTTATCTTTCTTCAGTTTTAAAAGTCTCATTGTCTCGATGGAGATCTTCCTTTATTACCTCCTGCTTCGATTGAGAGTCCAGTTTAGAAAACTGTTTTATTTTAAATATGTAATCCTCCATGTTAAAAGTGCAAACAAGAGGAAAAATTAAACGATCGCTGCTCACTTTTGCTGCTTGTTGTTACTTCTTCTGCAGCCGAGGTGTCGCAAGAAGGATCACTAGCGCCCTATACCACCAGGACGCGGGAGTCATTTAATGACTTATATTTGACACACGCAGCTACGGTATATTAATAAAACATAGCTGCTTACTGTTCTTTTTAGCATATTCAATAGCTTGGACCTTAAATCCTACTGAATAGCTCTTAATCTTCTTCCCTTTATGCGATTTCAAATGATTGAAATCAGCCTCCTCCATTTTGAAAATGATGACAGGTGAAGTGTCACTCGTGAAGTGACGGGTTTGACCCGGCGGAAATTCTAGGCATATGGTATTTATTTTGCAAAACGAGTTTGACCCGGCGGAAATTCTAGACATGCGCTAATAAAAATATTTTGCGGCGGTAATGCTAAGCATGCGCTAATTATTTTGCGAAACGAGTAATACTAGGCAGGTGCATACTATATACCCGGCGGCAATTCAAGGAAATAGGGTATTTACATTAAGGGGAAACCCTGTATTTGGGCCAGTTGTTCGCATAAGACTGGCAATAAAACCTAAAAAGAGTGTCAGACTTTTTGTCTTTTTCTGGACGCTACAATACATCATAATACCTTCTTTCCACATTTTAAAAAAACTCATTTTTGATGTGTGGCAGCTAATATTTTGTCGTGTACGATCATTTACATTAAAAAGAATTCCAACATTTCTATGTAGGTCTGTCAAATGTCTTTTAAATTGATCGATTCGCACGCTGATTTTATTGGAACTGCCGACTGCATTGTCGTTTGTTTTGAGACTTACAAGTAGGAGTCCGAGGAGTAGGGTTGTACGGTATACCGGCACTACTATAGTACCGCGAAACTAATGAATCATATACAGTACTACACCGCCTCTAAAAAAATACCGGTCGTCGTCACGTGGTGACATTGGTGGTTTTACGAGCAGAGGAGCATGTTGGGCAGTGCGCACACACAGAGTACTTACAAGCAGAAACAGTGTGTAGACAGAAAAGGGAGAATGGACACATTTTTGTGTAAAAAGTCAAGATAAAGGTGAAGTTATAACACTGAAACACCCTCAGGAAGAGCTGCTTTAACACATCCAGCTAACATCCATCCACAGTGTTTTAGCTACTTCTAAATCACTAATCCTAGTCTTCATGGTGAAAAAATAAAGTGAGTTTCTTACATGTACCATTATCACTGGAGGATGAGGAATGGCTAAACATGCTTCACTACACAGCGTAGGAGGATGCAATAGCTCACTAGCGTCAAAATGTAAACAAACGCCATGGATGGATCTACACATCCACTGTATCCAAGTACAGGAGTGTATCTAGTCGATACTACTATCGATATTTTTTAGCATCACAAAAGCTTTTTTCCTTTTTTAAAATTCGTAGTATGTTTATAAAGTCAGTAAATATGTCCCTGGACACATGAGGACTTTGAATATGACCAATATATGATCCTTTAACTACTTGGTATCGGACCGATACCTAAGTGTGTGGTATCGTCTAAAACTAATGTCAAGTATCAAAGGAGAGAAGAATAAGTGATTATTACATTTTAACGGAAGTGTAGATAGAACATGTTAAAACAGAAAATTACCAGTAAATGAACAAGAAGATTAATATTAAATTTTTACAGTTTTTCCCTTATAATGTGTAGAAAATAATAGGTGTATAAATGACACAATATGTTACTGCATACGTCAGCAGACTAATTAGGAGTCTTTGTTTGTTTACTTACTACTAAAAGACAAGTTGTCTAGTATGTTCAACATTTCATTCAAGGACTAAATTACAATAATAAACATATGTTTTATGTACCCTAAATTTTTGTTAAAACAAAGACGATAATGACAATTTTTGTGCCCCCCTTTATTTTTTTAGAAAAGTATCAAAATACATTTTGGTATCAGTAGCAAAATATTGGTATTGGGACAACACTCCAGAGGAGCCATTTTTACTCTAATTTTCTGTCACTTCCGATGCTAAATTCGAGAATTTAATCAATTAAGAACAAACCGTGACCGAGAAACCTCTTTTTCTGTCACATTGTTTAGTGAACATTCCAGTGATGCCAATCTTTTAAAAAAGTGCATTATTGACTTTGTATTGAAGAAGTTGAGCAGAAACTAGAATACATTTCTGATGTTAATATTTGTTTACATTGTGCTAGGACTGGCCGATATATGGAGATTGGAAGATGTATTGATATATTTTTAAAGGCCTACTGAAATGAGATTTTCTTATTTAAACGGGGATAGCAGGTCCATTCTATGTGTCATACTTGATCATTTCACGATATTGCCATTATTTTGCTGAAAGGATTTAGTAGAGAACATCCATAATAAAGTTTGCAACTTTTGGTCGCTAATAAAAAAGCCTTGCCTGTACCGAAAGTAGCAAGCGATGTGTCCGTGACGTCACTGGTTGTAAAGCTCCTCACATCCTCACATTGTTTAAAATCATGGTCACTAACAGCGAGCGAGAGCGATTCGGACCGAGAAAGCGACGATTACCCCATTAATTTGTGCGAGGATGAAAGATTTGTGGATGAGGGAAGTAAGAGTGAAGGACTAAAAAAAAAAAAAAAATGTTTTTAAAAGACGAGGGCAGTGGGAGCGATTTAGATGTTATTAGACACATTTATTAGGATAATTCTGGAAAATCCCTTATTTGCTTATTGTGTTACTAGTGTTTTAGTGATATGATATGGTCGTACGCGTACCTGAAAGTCGGAGGGGTGTGGCCACGGGTGTGGTGACCACCAGTGTCTCCGAGCGAAGCCACGTTTTTCGACGAGGCAAGGCAGCCGGGCTGAGATTTTTTTTTCCCCTCCATGGTGTAAGCATCCGACGGTCGGTGGCGGCCGGTGGAACGACGCAAACTCTCCGCTCATGTCTACGGTACGAGCCGAATGTAAACAAGGAAACACAGGCTGTGTTTGTGTTGCTAAAGGCGGCCGCAGTACACAGCTTCCCACCTACATCTTTCTTCTTTGACGTCTCCATTATTAATAGAACAAATTGCAAAAGATTCAGCAACACAGATGTCCAGAATACTGTGTAATTATTAAAGCAGACGACTTATAGCTGGGATCCGAGCTGGATCAAAATGTCCGCTGCAATCCGTGACGTCACGCGCACGCGTCATCATACCGCGACATTTTCAACAGGATACTTCGCGCGAAATTTAAAATAGCAATTTAGTAAATTAACCTGGCCGTATTGGCATGTGTTGCAAAGTTAATATTTCATCATAGATATATAAACTATCAGACTGTGTGGTCGGTAGTAGTGGGTTTCAGTAGGCCTTTAAACAAGATATGAATTAAGAACATTTCATAATATCGTTATAATTTATTTCACGTTAAAATGACCAAATGCCGCTTATTTGTTGTGTTCCTCATTCTCCCCCGCTAACAGAGGTTGAAAAAGACTGCTTTAGAAACAGTGGTTAGTTTTGTCTCGGTTGTTGTTGCTCTCTCTCTCTCTTACGTTACTGTGGGTTCATGTAAACCAGGGGTGTCCAAAGTGCGGCCCGCAGCTAATCGTTTACCTGCCCGCCACACATTCTTCAAAAATTGCAAAATTGATAGTATTGCAAAAGTTAAAAAAAAAACATTCAAAAAAAGTGGAATGAGGTGAAATCTAATGAGAAAAAGTTGCAATGTTGACACAAAGCTGCCATGCAGGCAGTTTTTTTTCCCCTTTTGTCTTTATTTTCTTTTTTTTTTCATTGCTCAAAAAAAAAGGACAAAATGTCATAATGAATTATTATTTAAAACATATCACTTTAAAATGTTTTATGTGGAAAAAATATTGCATATGTTGTGTGGTTGCCATATAAAAACATCAAAATTTTGACAAAAGAGCATAAAACAAAGAATAATAGTTCAAACTTAAAATCGACAGATATATCGGAAGTTGATCTTGAAATTTAAGTGTTAAAAGTTTTAAAAAAACTAATAAAAATGCATCACTTTATGAGTGGGGAACATTTCGGATCTCAAATATATTTAGTAGGATTTTATTTAACTTTTCACTGCGATTACTTAAAATAATAAATAATTAAAATCAATGGTGTCCTGCATTATTGATCTTTGAGGGCTTTAATTGCTAAATAAAGGAACTCTCCTGAAGGGATCAATAAAGTGCTATCCATCTATCTATCTAAATACTGCACATTTCAGTTTTACTATAAAAAACAAAGTTGTCTTTGACAGAAAAGGCATAAAACCTTATTTGTTTTACTTTATATCAACCTCATGTTGATATAGAGATTTACTGTAAGCATTAAATAAAAAAAAATAATAATAATTTGACTTATTTTTAACATTTTAGTGACTGAGACCTTCTATACTTCCTAGGAGCCCTAAGAATAAAAAATAAAAAATCCATATATTTTGTTATGGTTTGAAAATGAAAAATATCAAAATGGCCCCCGCATGCTTAAATTTTTTCGTGTGCAGCCCTCTGTGGAAAAAGTTTGGACACCCCTGATGTAAACAAAAGTTTTGGCCTCCAAAAATGGCTACTGCGGCCCCACAATGCACTGCAAAGTCACGTGACCTTTCCAGCCCTATGGCAACTGGAAGCAGGTGTCTTCTTCTGAACTCACTTGAAAGCAGGAGCAGCAGCAGCAGCAGCAGCCAGGCACCTGGCGGGAATGAGGCACCTGGCGGGAAAAGAAGCGTAGGTGGGACAGCCGCCTTCCAGCAGCCGCCTCCCACATCCTGCTACAACTACAAGGAAGAGGGAGAGTCTTTAAATGGAGGGAAGGGGTATAAGTTTCATCATGAGGGGAATCAAGTTGAAACAAAAACATGAAATCATAAGGAGAATCAAGTTGAAACAAAAGCATGAAATCATAAGGAGAATCAAGTTGAAACAAAAACATGAAATGTATACATATATTTTTTTTTAAATGTTTATTTATAAATTTCAACAATTACCAACAGTAAGTCAAACAACAACATAAAATATTATAAAACATTATGAAAACAGTACAAAACAGCGCCAGGGGGTTCCATTTTCTACCGCTTATTCCCTTCCCTTGGCGACTTGTCCAGGGTGTACCCCGCCTTCTGCCCGATTGTAGCTGAGATAGGCGCCAGCGCCCCCCGCGACCCCAAAAGGGAATAAGCGGTAGAAAATGGATGGACGCCAGGGGGTTGTAAATTCAAAAGAACAAAAATAGAATACAAAAAAATATATATATAATAAACAAAGTGCAAAGCCATAGGCTCATTCAGATTCATTAAACAACTTAAATTTGGAACACAGCATCAGCGTTTTCACAGCTTTTTTGTTGTTAGAGGTAGCGAGTGTTTTAATGTCCATCCATCCATTTTCTACCGCTTATTCCCTTGTGGGGTCGCTGGCGCCTATCATTCATGGTTATTACCCTGTAAAGACATTAACGGTTAGATAGAAGAAGGGCAATGATGTTACCTGCACCTTTTGCAACATGCACCCAGAGACTGTTAACCACTTGTTTTGGACTTGTGAAAACACTCGATCACTATAGCAGGCATCTGTCGCTTCATCCTGGATAATATTTTTGACAAATTTGTGCTTTGCTTTAAATATGTGATTTTTGGTTTTACACTGTATGAACAAAAATTTGAAAAGGAATTCTACCTTTGCAACCTCATTATTTTATTGGGTAAGTTTTCTATTCCGGAGGAACTTTGAACATGTCACGAGGGAGGTGCTGGACATTGAGTCCGAGTGGACCATGTTCCGCACCTCTATTGTCGAGGCGGCTGATCGGAGCTGTGGCCGCAAGGTAGTTGGTGCCTGTCGTGGCGGTAATCCCAGAACCCGTTGGTGGACACCAGCGGTGAGGGATGCCGTCAAGCTGAAGAAGGAGTCCTACCGGGTTCTTTTGGCTCATAGGACTCCAGAGGCAGTGGACAGGTACCGACAGGCCAAGCGGTGTGCAGCTTCAGCGGTCACAGAGGCAAAAACTCGGACATGGGAAGAGTTTGGGGAAGCCATGGAAAATGACTTCCGGATGGCTTCGAAGCGATTCTGGACCACCATCCGCCGCCTCAGGAAGGGGAAGCAGTGCACTGTCAACACCGTGTATGGTGCGGATGGTGTTCTGCTGACCTCAACTGCGGATGTTGTGGATAGGTGGAAGGAATACTTTGAAGACCTCCTCAATCCCACCAACACGTCTTTCTATGAGGAAGCAGTGCCTGGGGAATCTGTGGTGGACTCTCCTATTTCTGGGGCTGAGGTTGCTGAGGTAGTTAAAAAGCTCCTCGGTGGCAAGGCCCCAGGGGTGGATGAGATCCGCCCGGAGTTCCTTAAGGCTCTGGATGCTGTGGGGCTGTCTTGGTTGACAAGACTCTGCAGCATCGCGTGGACATCGGGGGCGGTACCTCTGGATTGGCAGACCGGGGTGGTGGTCCCTCTCTTTAAGAAGGGGGACCGGAGGGTGTGTTCCAAATATCGTGGGATCACACTCCTCAGCCTTCCCGGTAAGGTTTATTCAGGTGTACTGGAGAGGAGGCTACGCCGGATAGTTGAACCTCGGATTCAGGAGGAACAGTGTGGTTTTCGTCCTGGTCGTGGAACTGTGGACCAGCTCTATACTCTCGGCAGGGTTCTTGAGGGTGCATGGGAGTTTGCCCAACCAGTCTACATGTGCTTTGTGGACTTGGAGAAGGCATTCGACCGTGTCCCTCGGGAAGTCCTGTGGGGAGTGCTCAGAGAGTATGGGGTATCGGACTGTCTTATTATGGCAGTCCGCTCCCTGTACGATCAGTGTCAGAGCTTGGTCCGCATTGCTGGCAGTAAGTCGGACACGTTTCCAGTGAGGGTTGGACTCCGCCAAGGTTGCCCTTTGTCACCGATTCTGTTCATAACTTTTATGGACAGAATTTCTAGGCGCAGTCAAGGCATTGAGGGGTTCCGGTTTGGTGGCCGCGGGATTAGGTCTCTGCTTTTTGCAGACGATGTGGTCCTGTTGGCTTCATCTGGCCGGGATCTTCAGCTCTCACTGGATCGGTTCGCAGCCGAGTGTGAAGCGGCCGGAATGAGAATCAGCACCTCCAAATCCGAGTCCATGGTTCTCTCCCGGAAAAGGGTGGAGTGCCATCTCCGGGTTGGGGAGGAGACCCTGCCCCAAGTGGAGGAGTTCAAGTACCTAGGAGTCTTGTTCACGAGTGGGGGAAGAGTGGATCGTGAGATCGACAGGCGGATCGGTGCGGCGTCTTCAGTAATGCGGACGTTGTACCGATCTGTTGTGGTGAAGAAGGAGCTGAGCCGGAAGGCAAAGCTCTCAATTTACCGGTCGATCTACGTTCCCATCCTCACCTATGGTCATGAGCTTTGGGTCATGACCGAAAGGATAAGATCACGGGTACAAGCGGCCGAAACGAGTTTCCTCCGCCGTGTGGCGGGGCTCTCCCTTAGAGATAGGGTGAGAAGCTCTGCCATCCGGGAGGAACTCAAAGTAAAGCCGCTGCTCCTCCACATCGAGAGGAGCCAGATGAGGTGGTTCGGGCATCTGGTCAGGATGTCACCCGAACGCCTCCCGAGGGAGGTGTTTAGGGCACGTGCAACCGGTAGGAGGCCTCGGGGAAGACCCAGGACACGTTGGGAAGACTATGTCTCCCGGCTGGCCTGGGAACGCCTCGGGATCCCCCGGGAAGAGCTAGACGAAGTGGCTGGGGAGAGGGAAGTCTGGGCTTCCCTGCTTAGGCTGCTGCCCCCGCGACCCGACCTCGGATAAGCGGAAGATGATGGATGGATGGATGGAAGTTTTCTATTCATAAATGTAAGTTTCTTAATACCTGACCTATCTTTTGTGCCTTTAAAAAAGATTTTGAACTTTACATCACAATACGAAGGTCCTGCAGTCCTGGGTTCAAATCCAGGCTCGGGATCTTTCTGTGTGGACTTTGCATGTTCTCCCCGTGAATGCGTGGGTTCCCCTCCGGGTACTCCGGCTTCCTCCCACTTCCAAAGACATGCACCTGGGGATAGGTTGATTGGCAACACTAAATTGGCCCTAGTGTGTGAATGTGAGTGTGAATGTTGTCTGTCTATCTGTGTTGGCCCTGCAATGAGGTGGCGACTTGTCCAGGGTGTACCCCGCCTTCCGCCCGATTGTAGCTGAGATAGGCGCCAGCGCCCCCCGCGACCCCGAAAGGGAATAAGCGGTAGAAAATGGATGGACGCCAGGGGGTTGTAAATTCAAAAGAACAAAAATAGAATACAAAAAAATATTACAACCACCCTGATTGTAATTGTTCATTATAACAGATTTCTTAATATAATGTATTTTGTTTTACCAAATAAAGTCAACCAGTATTTTGTCAATAGTTTTACATATTTTTTGGTTAACATCTAAAGAAATAGTCTGGAGATACCTTCTGCTTTGAAAAGTAAGGTTCTGCCTTTTAAGGATAAATCTCTCTGTAGCCATTGGTTAAATCTTTTCTTAGTTTTTTTCTATAATTGGATTGAAGTTCAAGACCGATCTAGAAAAATTAAATATCTCATTGAGTTTAGCTGCCATACAATGACGTCATTGATAGCTAGCTAGCTAACAGTTAGCCACAGAAAGAGGCAACTTGGCGGCGGTTAGGCCTTTTTTAGCCAACAACAACTGCGCCGATGCGCGCAAAAAGTGCTCCTAAATTTCATCGTTCACACACAAACAAGAGTCGGATGGAAGAAGTGAAAGTAAAAGCAAAGGAGCTGACCTTTCCATACAGCGCGCGAGCAGGCAGCCATGGTAGTGCGCAACCTAACTGGTCCGGGGCTGAACAACTTCAACACGAAATATGGTTCCGCCATTGAAGCCGCACCTCGTCGAACAAAATGTCCATTTGCGCGAGCAAATGACGTTTGCTTCACAAAGATTAATAATATTTTCCCCGAAAGGTACATATTTTAGTATTTAAAAATTTCAATTTGACATTACACTATAGAAAAAAAACAGTTATTATTTTGACATTTTATTTCAAAATTATTGTTCCTAAAAAATATATATATATATATTTCATCTAATAATTTCGATTTTTTTTAACCTCATAATTTCGACATTTAATCCCAATACGACTTTTATGGTGTGGAGTTTGCATGCTTTCCCCGTGAATGCGTGGGTTCCCTCCCGGTACTCCGGCTTCCTCCCACCTCCAAAGACATGCACCTGGGAATAGGTTGATTGGCAACACTAAATGGTCCCTAGTGTGTGAATGTGAGTGTGAATGTTGTCTGTCTATCTGTGTTGGCCCTGCGATAAAGTTGCGACTTGTCCAGGGTGTACGCCGCCTTCTGCCCGATTGCAGCTGAGATAAGCGCCAGCGCCCCCCCGCAACCCCAAAAGTGAATAAGCGGTAGTAAATGGATGACTTTTATGGATGTGATGGATGGATGGACTCTTATCTCAACATTTCGACTTATCTCATAATTCGGACGGTTTATCTCATAATTATGACTTTTTATCTCAAAACTATGACATCTAAAAAATGTTGACTTTGTATCTCATATTTATGACTTTTTAATCACAATATTGACTTTTTATCTAAATTTTTGACTTTTTATCTCAAAATGTTTACTTTTATCTCATAAATATGACTTTTTATCTAAAAAGATGACTTTTTATCTTAAAATGTGACTTTTTATCTAATATTTGTGACTTTTTATCTAGACATTTTGATTTTTTGATCATAAAATTTCGACTTTTTGGCTCATGACTTTTTATCTCAAAATTTCGACTTTTCATTTCATAACTATGACTTTTCATCCCAAAAAATTGACTTTTTATCAAAAAAAAAAAAAGACTTTTTATTAAAAAATACTTTTTATATCATAATCATGACATTTATCTTAAAAATTCGACTTTTTATCTCATAATTATGACTTTTCAATCCCAATATTGACTTTTTATCAAAAATGTTTTGACTTATCTCATATTTATGACTTTATCTCAATATTTTGACTTTTTATCTCATAATTATGACTTTTCAATCCCAATATTGACTTTTTATCAAAAATGTTTTGACTTATCTCATATTTATGACTTTATCTCAATATTTTGACTTTTTATCTCAAAATTTCAACTTTTGTTCTCATATTTTGACTTTTTAATCTCAAAATTTCGACTTTCTATTTTATGATTATGACTTTTTATCTAAAATATTTGACTTTTATCTCATATTCTTTACCTTTTATCGCAATATGGACTTTTTATTTCAAAATGTTATCTCATATTTATGACTTTTTGTCATTTTTTTTTACTTTAGAACTAAACATTTTTAACTTGTATCTAATGATTATGACATCTTTAAATTGTTGACTTTTTTCTCATATTTATGACTTTTTAATCTCAATATTGATTTTTTATCTGAAATTGGACTTTTTAATCTCATATTTTGACTTTCTAATCTCAAAATCTCGACTTTTTATCTCATAAATATAAATTTTTATCTAAAAAATTGGACTTTTTAATCTCATATTTTTGACCTTTTATCACAATACAGACATTTTATCTCGAAATGTTGACTTTTTATCTCATAATTATGAAGTTTTATCTCAATATTGACTTTTTATCTCAAAATTTTGATTTTTTATCTCATAATTATGACTTTTTATCTCAATATTGACTATCACAAAATATTTACTTTTTATCTCATAATTATGACTTTTTATCTATAAAAATTACGTTTTATCTCATATTTTATACCTTTTATCGTAATATAGACTTTTTATCTCAAAATGTTGACTTTTTATCTCATATTTATGACTTTTTAATATCAACATATTGACTTTTTATCTAAATAAAATGTACTTTTCTCTCTCTTTTTTTTTTTTTACCTTTTATCGCAATAAAGACTTTTATCTCAAAATGTTGACTTTTTATCTCATTATTATGACTTTCTCTCAAAAGTTAGAATTTTTATCTCATGATTATGACTTTTTGTCTCAGAATTTCGACTTTTGATATCATCATTTTGACTTACCATTGAAGTATATGCTTTTATATTGCATAAACGTATAAGGGTTTAGGTTATAAAAACAAGTTTTTCACATGACAGCCTAAAAAAAAGCTGTTAGTTTTCTCGTCTCTCAGCGATAGCATTAATGCTCGCACTCGTAGGAGCGGACGGGTCGCGCTGTCGTACACGAGCGGAAGTGCGGCTGGTGGTTTCCGAGACGCCGAGGGTCGGGACGCCTCCTGCAGACAGCAGTCACGTCTGCATGTCGCCGCACATTCTCCCGCCTTGACTCCCCTGCCGCCACCGCCGCCCCCGGATGAAGGTAAGACGTGGCTGCCGCGACTGTGTGTGTGTGTGTGCGTGTGGTTTAAGGCTCGTCTCCGCCGCGGGCCGCCGTCTGGCGCTGGCCGACGGCGCGCTGCTTCCCCGCCGCTCGGCGCACACATCGAGCGCCCTGCTCGAAGCTTCGCACCGCCACTTTTTATTCGCCTTATTCGACGTGTCGGCGGGGGGCGGGGCTAAATGAGTGGCAGGTGAGTGACAGCTGGCGGTCACGTGGGGCGACTATGTTTGGCGCCTCAGCTGTTGTTGCTGCACTTTGACACCCGCGCCTACTCTCCACTCGGCACGCCCCGATCCACAACTTGAATATTAATTCTATATTCCACGACTCACGTGGCTCGTGTGTCAACAAGTTATGTAAGACTTTCTGCAAACTTCTCACCTCGTGGCCGCCTGACGTAACGCACGTGTGACGCAATCATTCTTGTGGTTATTCATATCCATCTTTAAAAGGAACCCTTCAAAAGTTATTAGAAATGGTGTAGTAAACCTAAGTATTCATCAAGTACCACCATAATGACATCACTAAAGGCCTACTGAAACACACTACTACCGACCTCACAGTCTGATAGTTTATATATCAATGAGGAAATCTTAACATTGCGACACATGCCAATATGTCCGGTTTAGTTTACTAAATTACAATTTTAAATTTCCCACAGAGTTTCCCATTGAAAATGTCGCGGAATGATGACGCATGTTTGTGACGTTATTGGTTGGAGGGGACATATTAGCCCAGCATCACTCACGGCTAAAAGTCGTCTCTTTTCATCACGCAATTACACAGTATTTTGGACATCTGTGTTGCTGAATCTTTTGCAATTTGTTAAATTAATAATGCAGAAGTCAAAGTAGAAAGATGGAGGTGGGAAGCTTTAGCCCTTAGCCACACAAACAGACGTTGTTTTCTTTGTGTAAAATTCCCGGAGGTGAAGCTTTACTATAGATCAGAGCGGTCAAGCGAACATGGATCCCGACTACATGTCAACCGGCAGTTTTCGGTGAGAAGATTGTGGAAATAAGTCGCCTCTTACTGGGGATCAGCGGAGCCAGAGACCTGCAGCTGCCGTGACTTCTCTCAGAGACTCTGGCGTCAAAACACCCGTGGCCACACCCCTCCGACTTTAAGGTACTATTTAACTCACTAAAACACTAGCAACACAATAGGCAGATAAGGGATTTTCCAGAATTATCCTAGGAAATGTGTCTAATAACATCTGAATCGCTCTCACTGCAATCGCCTTTTATTTTATTTATTTTTTTTAAACTTTTTATTTTTATCTTTTTCTAGTCCTTCACTCTAAATTACCTCATCCACGAATCTTTCATTCTCGCTCAAATGATTGGGGAAATTGTCGCTTTCTCGGTCCGAATAGCTCTAGCTCAGGGGTAGGGAACCTATGGCTCCAGAGCCAGATGTGGCTCTTTTAATGACTGCACCTGGCTTTCAGATAAATCTTAGCTGACATTGCTTAACATGATAAGTAAGGAATAATTTCGCTGGTAATCACAGTGTCAAAAATAACGTTCAAAATATAAAACATTCTCATGCATTTTCATCCATCCATCCGGTTCCTGTTCAAGAAGTCGCAGTAATGGTGAGAAGTATTTTATTTATTGTTGGTTAGCCTCAGAATAACAGTGTTATTAAAATGAATAAGACTTATCATACTGTAGACATGTTGGTCTTTCTTAAAAATGCACGCATATAGTTGTAATCAGTGTTTAAAAAAAAAATATATATATATATATATGGCTCTCACGGAAATACTTAAAAAAATATTTGGCTTGTATGGCTCTCTCAGCCAAAAAGGTTCCCGACCCCTGCTCTAGCTGCTGCTGGCTATGATTGTAAACAATGTGAGGATGTGAGGAGGCCTACAACCCGTGATGTCACGCGCACATCGTCTGCTACTTCCGATACAGGCAAGGCTTTTTTATTATCGATCTAAAGTTGCGAACTTTATCGTCGATGTTCTCAACTAAATCCTTTCAGCAAAAATATGGCAATATCGCGAAATGATCAAGTATGACACATAGAATGGACCTGCCATCCCCGTTTAAATAAGAAAATCTAATTTCAGTGGGCCTTTAAATAAAGTCGTGTAGTAGATCTAAGTATTCATCAAGTACCACTATAATGACAACATTAAATACAGTCATGTAGTAGACCTAAGTATTCATCAAGTACCACCATCATGACAACATTAAAATACAGTAGTGTAGTAGACCTAAGTATTCATTAAGTACCACCATAATGACATCATTAAATAAAGTAGTGTAGTAGACCTAAGTACTCATCAAGTAGCACCATAATGACAACATTAAATACAGTAGTGTAGTAGACCTAAGTATTCATCAAGTACCACCATAATGATATAATACAGTAGTGTAGTATACCTAAGTATTCATTAAGTACCAACATAATGACATTAAATTACAGTAGTGTTGTAGACTTAAGTATTCATTAAGTACCACAATAATGACAACATTAAATACAGTAGTGTAGTAGACCTAAGTATTCATTAATTACCACCATAATGACAACATTAAAATACGGTAGTGTAGTAGACCTAAGTATTCATCAAGTAGGGGTGATGCATGGATGGTCAGCGCCTAAGAGCTGCGACCTACCACCATGACCTTGAACTACCTTCCCTCTGTTGCTAGATATCTCGAGATGTATGTTGTAATATGTATATGTGCAGTGTAGTAGACCTAAGTATTCATCAAGTACCACCATAATGATATAATACAGTAGTGTAGTATACCTAAGTATTCATTAAGTACCAACATAATGACATTAAATTACAGTAGTGTAGTAGACTTAAGTATTAATTAAGTACCACAATAATGACAACATTAAATACAGTAGTATAGTAGACCTAAGTATTCATTAATTACCACCATAATGACAACATTAAAATACGGTAATGTAGAAGACCTAAGTATTCATCAAGTAGGGGTGATGCATGGATGGTCAGCGCCTGAGAGCTGCGACCTACCACCATGACCTTGAACTACCTTCCCTCTGTTGCTAGATATCTCGAGATGTATGTTGTAATGTGTATATGTGCTTTGCTATGGAGGTTTTTTCTCACTCCGAACTGGGCCCCCTTATGGCGACCCATCAGCGTTCTTGTTCTGTAACCCTGTACACTGTTTGTCTAATCTTGAACAGGTTTGTGCTGAAAACAAGGTTTCGTTGTACTTGTTGCAATGACAATAAAGACCTACCTACCTAAAAAAAAAAAGTACCACCATAATGACAACATTAAATACAGTAGTGTAGTCGACTTAAGTATTCATCAAGTACCAACATAATGAGAACATTAAAATACAGTAGTGTAGTCGACCTAAGTATTCATCAAGTACCAACATAATGAGAACATTAAAATACAGTAGTGTAGAAGACCTAAGTATTCATCAAGTACCACCATAATGACAACATTAAATACAGTAGTGTAATAGACCTACTGTAAGTATTCATTAAGTAGCACCATATGACATTAAATACAGTAGTGTAGTAGACCAATCTATTCATCAAGTACCACCATCATGACAACATTAAAATACAGTAGTGTAGTAGACTTATGTATTCATTAAGTACCACCATAATAACAACATTAAAATACAGTAGTGTAGTAGACCTACAATAAGTATTCATTAAGTACCACCATAATGACAACATTAAATACAGTAGTGTAGTAGACCTAAGTATTCATTAAGTACCACCATCATGACAACATTAAATACAGTAGTGTAGTAGACTTAAGTATTCATCAAGTACCACCACAACGACAACATTAAATACAGTAGTGTAGTAGACCAAAGTATTCATCAAGTACCACCATAATGACAACATTAAATACAGTAGTGTAGTAGACTTAAGTATTCATCAAGTACCACCACAACGACAACATTAAATACAGTAGTGTAGTAGACCTAAGTATTCATCAAGTACCACCATAATGACAACATTAAATACAGTAGTGTAGAAGACCTAAGTATTCATCAAGTACCACCATAATGACAACATTAAATACAGTAGTGTAATAGACCTACTGTAAGTATTCATTAAGTAGCACCATAATGACATTAAATACAGTAGTGTAGTAGACCTAAGTATTCATTTGGTGGGAATCAGTGAATCGTGTTGAATCGAGAATCAGTTCTGAATCGAATCATCACCCCAGGAATCGGATCAAAATGTAAGGTGCGCAAAGATTCACACCCCTACTAAATGATCCTAACCTGACTAACAGGGGTGCACACTAAATCAGTCACATTCGAATCAGGATTGTTTTTTAGCCCCATTCTAAATCAATTCATAATTTAAAAAAAAGATAAAAAATGAATGAATATATATATATATATATATATATATATATATATATATTGTAAATTTTATTTCTATATATTTTTTTCCCCCAGAAGATTTAATTAAAAAAATATGTTTTCAGGCCATATCCATGAAACCAGAGTGAGCTTTTATAACCTGAAACCTTTTGTGAAAAAAGTTTCATTAAACTTATTATACCAAGTCATTTATTGCCAGAATCGCTTTGAACTAGGAATCGGTTTTAAATCGAATCGCTGCACTTCCATAGTATTTAATAAAGTATGAATTAAAAGTAGAATTAAAATATACAACATTATTAAAACATGAATAGACATTTGTATGCGTGTACAAATGACTCATATTAGAAAACCTTATTTAAAGTAAAATAAATTAAATATTTATATTTTTTATAATTTATAAAAAATGTAATCAAAGCTGCTGTTTGACTATTTGTTGTCCTGTCTACGCTTTAACTGCATGTGCGCTAAAAAAGGGCTCCCTAACGAACGGCTCCCAATCGAGTCGGTTGCAATGCTGACTCAATAGAGTCGATTCGTCCACGCATTAACCTTTGCCAGGCTGCACGCAGGAATGTTATTGTGCCTATTTACCAACAAGTGAAAATAACTATATTGTTAGCAACATGCTAATGCTACGCAAGGGTTGCTATGATACGCCGCCATGGTTTGCCAAAGTACCGTGGCAGTGACCGAGAGTGGAACCTTCCCACAGATCACCCGGAATGCCAAAAGAAAAATATGATCCTCCAGATCCTCGCCGATGTTACACCATCATGTCAGCGGAGGAGGCGGCCAGCGGGAAGAAGTCTCAGTGGTTGGAGCTGGAGATATCTGGTTGGTTGGCTTTCACTATCGCACTTGTTTTTTGCTTTCTTTTTGACAACCACATCAGCAGCTACAATATGGACACATATACACATGGATTGAAATCATCACTATCAGACTTTTGTTTTTGACAACTACATCAGCAGATACAATATATACACACATGCAAGGGCGTAGAATTGGGTAGGGACGCTAGGGACACGTCCCTACCAATATCCAGCCGCTACTCTGTAGTCACTATCAATACAAGCGCTGCCCGTAATGTTTAGTCAATGATTATGGCACAGAAAGGGTTAAATGTCGGTCTCTGCTAGAAGTCCCGCCGCTAACCTGAATATCGCTCCCTGATTGGTTGCCACTTTCATGCTAACTTACGTGTGATTGGCTGTCCCCGCTGTCACTCCTTCTGCTTGTAAAAGCTAGCCTACATGCTAGTTGCTAGCGAGCGGACGAGAGGCAGTGCAACTCGGTGTAAGTTGTAAGTTCTAAGTTGTAAGTAAGTGTAAGTTGTAAGTAAGTGTAAGTTCTAACTTGTAAGTGTAAGTTGTAAGTAAGTGTAAGTTGTAAGTAAGTGTAAGTTGTCAACATGTTCGGCATTTGTTGTTCCTGGCACACGGTAGCTAGATGGATTTTAATATCAGTGCTGTGATTTACATTGTGTTTGTGTCTGTTTGCGTGCGTGTGGGCTGTAGGTTTTGAAGGATGTCAATGAAAAGAAAACTGGATATAAGAGACTTCTTTAGGAGTCAAACTGTAAGTTACTTCAAGGGTGTATATAGGCTCAACAATATTGAATAATTAAACAATATATCACTCCAGTCACGCCCCTTAGAGTGATACATTACTTTTATAAAAAGGTTACAAATAAAGGCATTATGAAATAGGAATACTGAATCAATTTAGTGTAGTTTTATTCAACCAGAAATACATATTATCCAATAAAAAACCCTCACTGTGGAAAAAATAGTCCCACCTATCCAGACGTTAGCTCCAAATTAGCACTGCATCTCGTCTTTTCCTCCGCTTTTTTTCAGGTGAAAGTCAATGCTCTGTCCCCTTTACCATTGTTAACCCTCCCTGGAGGTGAAAGTTAACCTTAAACATGTGAATTCAACTACTTTAGTCTGTTTTTTAACATCGTAAAAACATCAGCTGTCTTACTACGGACTGCAACAGTCCGTTGTCATGGATACATGACAACAACTTCCATTCATACCAGTCATGCGTGCCTGAGGCAGAGTGATAGCCTACGCTGTGATAAGGCTTTAGAATATTTAAACCACGGTTAACAGCCAATCAGATCGCCGGATTTCACCTTTCCGTTTTATTTTTTAAATGATTTTTTAGTTTCATGTATTTGTGTAGAAGTGAGTAACGGTTTGAAAATACCAAAGTGGTGGAAATACAATAAAACCTCACTAGATGATCATGTGATTTTACAATGCTAAAATATAATTCATTAATATGAAGTAATATTCATTTTTAGTAAAAGCCTTTTTGCTCAGGCAGTAACTGTACCATCAAGCTCTATGGTCATTGTCCTAAATGTATCTGTCATGCATCAAACTAATTTTTGGCCAGCAGTAAATTTCTGTGACAGACCGGCGGAGGCATGTGTTTGGCTCTTTCAAATAGGAACAACCAGTGGACACTAATCTGCTTGTATTTGAGTATTAGTGACAAACATATCTACAGTACAAAAGCAGCAATAGAAAGAAGTAGATGAAGGGAAAAAATGTGAGTGATTTAAACACAAGTTGGGGAAAAGATTATTACAGTTCATTTATGTTTATTTACAATGTTGTATTGCATGAATGTATTTCTGATGTTGATGGACAGTAGGCTATGTTAATTGACAGTATGATGCACAGTTGCACTACAGCCCTACACTAAAGAGTAAAGATGAGAACTCTTCCAAGTTGTCTCCTTTGCTTTCATTTTAGTTACTTTACCCTATAACATCTGCATGACGTGAAATTATGATTGCTAATGTAAAAAAAAAAAGTAAACTTTCAGAGTGCTGCCTTGGAGCACTTTTGTGTCCCCACCAATCTCAAAATCAAACCTACTCCCTTGCACACATGATACCACTATTTAGTGTTTCCAAAACAAAAAAAGATCAATATCAGTATCTGCCTTTAAAAAAAAAAAAGTACATATGTTTTTTCCAGCTGCAGATACAATATATCTACATGTGATAACAGTATTTAGTGTTTCCAAAATAATAATAAAAATAATCAATACCAGTATCTGCCTTTTTTTTTAAATATATATTTTTACTAACAAGTACAACTTAACTACATAAGCAGAAACAATACATGCACATATGAAAATGTAATAAAATAGTCTATCAGACTTTTTTTTAATTTATTTTATTTTATTTTTTACAACAGAACTACATCAGCAGATACAATATGGGCACATATGATACCACTATTTAGTGTTTAAAAAAAAAAATATATATATATATAGGTATCTGCCTTTTATAAAAAAAAGTATGTATGTTTTTTCCAGCAGCAGATAAAATATATCTACATGTGATAACAGTATTTAGTGTTTCCAAAATAATAATAAAATAATCAATACCAGTATCTGCCTTTTTTATTTATTTATCTATTTAATAACAAGTTCAATTTAACTATATCAGCAGAAACAATACATGCACATATGAAAATGTAATAAAATAGTCAATCAGACTTATTTTAATGTTTTAATTTTTTTATAACTACAACAGAACTATATCAGCAGATAAAATATATACACATATGATACCACTATTTAGTGTTGGTATAAAAAAATAAAAAATCAATATCAGTATCTGCCTTTAAATAAAAAAGTATATATCGACATGTGATAACAGTATTTAGTATTTCCAAAATAATACTAAAATAATCAATCCCGGTATTAGCCTTTTTTATTTTATTTTATTTGTATTTTTTTTAAACATGTACAATGTAATTACATCAGCAGAAACAATACATGCACATATGAAAATGTAATAAAATAGTCGATATCAGACTTTTTTTTTTTTTTACAACTGCAACATAACTACATCAGCAGATACAATATGCACACATGTGATACCACTATTCAGTATCTCTAAAATAATAACTTAATCTATATCAGTACCGGCCTTTTAAAAAAAATATTTATATCTTTTTTTCCATCAGCAGATACAATTTATACACATTTATGATACCAGTATTTAGTATTTCTAAAATAATACAATAATCACTATTTGTATCGGCCTTAAAAACATAAATAAATAAAATTATGTATGTATGTGTGTGTGTATGTATATATATATATATATATATATATATATATATATGTGTATGTGCATATATATATATGTATATGTATGTGTATATATATGTATGTATATATATGTGTATATGTATGTGTATATATATATGTATGTATATATGTATGTATATATATATGTATGTGTATGTATGTTTATGTATATATTTATGTATATATGTGTGTGTGTATATATGTATGTATATGTATTTATGTATGTGTATATATGTGTGTATATATATATATATATGTATATATATATATATATACAGTATATATATATATATGTATATGTATATGTATGTATTTTTTTGTCTTCCCATTAGCAGATACAATATATTCACATTTATGATACCAGGATTTAGTATTTCTTAAGTATAATAAGATAATTTTAGCTTTCTTTTTACTGCCACAACAAAACTACATCAACAGATACAATATATACACATGTGATAACAGTATTTAGTATTTCTAAAATAATAGATACCGGTCTCGACTTTTTTAAATGTATTTATTATCATTTTGTTTTACAACCAACACATAACTACATCAGCAGATACATTATATGCACATATGATACCAGTATTTATTATTTATAAAATATAATAATAGAATAATCAATATCGGTATCAGCCTCTTTTAAAAAAAATAAAAAAATATATATACATATATATATATTTTTTTTTCCATTAGCAGATACAATGTGTACACATGATACCAGTATTTCCAAGATAATAATAAAATAATCAATATTGGTATCCGCCTATATTTTTATTTTTTTAAATATTTTTTTACATCCACAACTACTGCGATGAGGTGGCGACTTGTCCAAGGTGTACCCTGCCTTCCGCCCGATTGTAGCTGAGATAGGCGCCAGCGCCCCCCGCCAACCCGAAAGGGAATAAGCGGTAGAAAATGGATGGATGGATATATCCACAACTACAATATAACTACATCAGCAGATACAATACGTACACATATGATACCACCATTTAGTATTTTTAAAATAACAATAAAATAATATCGGCATTGGCCTTTAAAAAAAGTATATCTATTTTTTCCTGTAGCCGATAAAATACATATATCATACCACTATTTATTTTTTATAAAATAACAATAAAATAATGGATACTGGCATCACCTTTTTGTTATAATGACAATAAAATAATCAATATTGGCCCTTTTTTTAATTTATTACATCAGCAGATACAATATATACACACATGATACCAGTGTTTAGTATTTATAAAATATAATAAAATAATAGGTACTGGCATCACCTTTTTATAATAATAATAATAATAATAATAAGTTTAATATTTGGCCTTTTTTTAATTAATAATTTTTATTTTTGATTCTAGTATTTAGTGTTTCTAAAATATAACCCACTAATCAATATCCGTATTGGCCTTTTTCTTGTCATATGATAGCAGAATTTAGAATTTAATATTTAAAAATGAATAAAATGGACACATTTACGTGTTTTGTCCTCGCCTAGTTTGTTGGTAAAGTTTAGGTCCGTGACTTTTTTCAAGCTCTTTGTCCCGCTCCCTCTCCGTTCCCCCGCAGGGCGCGTGCGGAGTCTGAGCAGCTCGCTGTGGACGCTCACCCACCTGACGGCGCTGCACATCAACGACAACAACCTGAGCCGCCTTCCGCCGGACATCGCCAAGCTGCCCCACCTGGTCTACCTGAACCTGTCGTCCAACAAGCTCCGCAGTCTGCCGGCCGAGCTGGGCAACATGGTCTCTCTCAGGTCAGCCTTCCTGTTAGCTTTGTGCTAATTGGCACTTGTTTGGCCATAGACGGGCTACCATTAGCATTAGACATTTTACATGGCCATTTCAACACCTCCAGAAACCACAAACAGCTGGTGCGTAATAAGCCCAGCACTTAGAGTATAAACACTTTGTAGGGCGCAACATAGCTTCCTGGAAAAAGCCACTTCCTGGTTAAACAACATACCCTAGATCAGGGGTCACCAACCTTTTTGAAACCAAGAGCTACTTCTTGGGTACTAATTAATGCGAAGGGCTACCCGTTCTTTACACACTTAAATAAATTGCCAGAAATAGCCAATTTGCTCAATTTACCTTTTAATAAATACATTGGTAAATTGAGCAAATTGGCTATTTCTATAGCCTATATATATATATATATATATATATATATATATAAATGGGTATTTCTGTCCGTCATTCCGTCGTACATTTTTTTCCCTTTTACGGAAGGTTTTTTGTAGAGAATAAATGATGGAAAGAACACTTAATTGAACAATTTAAAAGAGGAGAAAACACGAAAAAAATGAAAATTACATTTTGAAACATAGTTTATCTTCAATTTCGACTCTTTAAAATTCACAAAATTCAACCGAAAAAAATGAAGAGAAAAATTAGCTAATTCGAATCTTTTTGAAAAAATTTAAAAAAAGAATTTATGGAACATCATTAGTAATTTTTCCTGATTAAGATAAATTTTTAGAATTTTTGACATGTTTTAAATGGGTTAAAATCCAATCTGCAGTTTGTTAGAATATATAACAAATTGGACCAAGCTATATTTCTAACAAAGACAAATCATTTTTTCTTCTAGATTTTCCATACATTTTAAAAAAAAAGAAATTCAAAAGACTTTGAAATAAGATTTAAATTTGATTCTACAGATTTTGTAAATTTGCCAGAATAATTTTTTTGAATTTTAATCATAATAAGTTTGAAGAAATATTTCACAAATATTCTTCGTCGAAAAAACAGAAGCTAAAATGAAGAATTAAATCAAAATGTATTTATTATTCTTTACAATAAAAAAAAAATGTATTTAAATTTTCAGGAAAGAAGAGGAAGGAATTTAAAAGGTAAAAAGGTATATGTGTTTAAAAATCCTAAAATCATTTTTACGTTTGTATATTTTCTCTAAAATTGTCTTTTTGAAAGTTATAAGAAGCAAAGTAAAAAAAAAAAAATGAATTTATTTAAACAAATGAAGACCAAGTCTTTAAAATATTTTTTGGGATTTCAAATTCTATTTTAGTTTTGTCTCTCTTAGAAATAAAAATGTCAAGCAAAGCAACACCAGCTTGTTAGAAAATAAATAACATTTAAAAAATAGAGGCAGCTCACTGGTAAGTGCTGCTATTTGAGCTATTTTTAGAACAGGCCAGCGGGCAACTCATCTGGTCCATACGGGCGACCTGGTGCTCGAGGGCACCGCATTGGTGACCCCTGCCCTAGATACAGTACTGCCATCTACTGTACTGTCTTGGATGTGCGGCCTGTAGCTATTTTTTCTAACGGCACAATCGTTAGCATTCTAATATTAGCAGGATAGCTTTTTTTTAAATTAATTTTTTTACAAATAACGGCAAATATTTTGTTACTTGCCAAATGCTACCTGTTAGCATGCCAACATTAGTAGGTTACCTATTTTTTCTAGCAAATGTTATAGGTATACACCATTGTCATAATTTGCAACTTGATGTTAGCACGCTAGCATTCTTAACCAATAGATTGCAGAGTAATATATTTTGGTAACTGACACATGCTATAGTTAGTATTTTAGCATGCTAACATTAACATACTAGCTCTTGTTTAGCTAATTTACCTCAGTTTAATATATATAGGTATTTCATTAATGTTAACTGTCGGCATGCTGTCGTTAGCATGTTAGCATTGTAATGTTAGATGATAGCTTTTTTTGCAAATTTTTAGGCTAAACACGCAAGCGCCAAAGATTTTATTTGACGACTGCTACCTGTTAGCATGCTAATGTTGGTTAGTAGGCTAGCTTTTTAGACACATTTTATAGGTGAGTCATATTTTGCTACGTGATGTATGCTAACGTGGGCATGCTAGCATTTTTGACAAATTTTCATGTGTATTTCGCAGACTAATTTTTTTTGGTACTTCACGCATGTTAACTTGTATTTTAGCATGCTAACTTTAAAATGCTAGCTTTCGTTAAGCTAATTTAGCTCAGTGTCATATATTTTGGTATTTCATTAATTGTTAGCATATTAGCATTGTAATGTTAGATGATTGCTTTTTTTGCAAATTTGTAAGGTATATACCTGAGGGCCTAATATTTTGTTTCTTTACGACAGCTACCTGTTAGCATGCTAATATTAATTAGTAGGCTAACTTTTTTTTTTAGCAAATTTTTTAGATATCGTATTTTGCTACTTGATGTATGCTAATGTGACCAGGTTATCATTTCAAACATTTTTTTTCAGGTATACCTCGTATGTAATAGTAAAATATATTTAGTAATTGACGCATGCAAGTTACATTTTAAGCATGGTAATATTAGCATAGTAGCTTTTTAATTTTTTTTTAGCTAATATAACTCATTTACCTCATATTTTGGTATTTCGCCAATGCTAACTTTAAGCATGCTATTGTTAGCTCATCTCATAGCACTGTTACCATGCTAGGTTTCCTAGTTCATTTAGCCAGCGTGCTAACTGTTAGCATTTCAGTTGAACTTTCTCTCCCTGGTGGACGTGATGTGTTGCAGGGAACTGCTTTTAAACAACAACCTTTTACGTGTGCTGCCTTACGAACTCGGGAAGCTTTTCCAGCTGCAAACACTCGGCCTGAAAGGTCAGTCTGGTCTTAAAGTGATATTTTTTTGTGCAATTGTGCTAACTGTGCTTTTTTTTTTTTTTTTGCCCATGCAGGAAACCCTTTGTCCCAAGACATCCTCAACTTGTACCAGGAAGCGGACGGAACCAGGAAACTTTTAAACCACATGCTGGACAATCTAGCGGGTAGGCTCGGTTAGCGAGGACGTTACCACGTGAGCGCTAACCGTGTTTGTGTTGACAGTGCACCCGGAGCAGCTTCCGCAAAGGCCGTGGATCACACTTCAAGAACGGGACCAGGTGGTCTCCACTGGTGAGTGCGTCGTTTCGCTAAGTTCCCGGTGCCCTCCTAGCGTGTGTGACGTCGCCCCTTCCTGCCCGTAGCTGCCTTCACCGTCATGTGCTACAACGTGCTGTGCGACAAGTACGCCACGCGGCAGCTCTACGGCTACTGTCCCACCTGGGCGCTCACCTGGGAGTACCGCAAGAAAGGCATCATGGAAGAGATCAACAACTGCGATGCAGACATCATCAGTCTACAGGTGCAACCCCGGGTGTGATATTGTGGCATTTCATTAACGCTAACTGTAGGCCTGTTATTGTTGGCATGTTGGCATATCATGTTGTTTTTTTGTTTTTTTTAACTCATTTGCGACACGTAGCTAATTTGTATAGCCCCGCGGCCCGATCGTTAGCATTTAGATATTAGCATGCTAGCCTATTTTGTCAGAATAGCGGTAAAAAAGGTTTTACTTGACGAAGGATGACTGTTAGCGTTCTAACGTTAGTTTGCTAGCGTTCTTTAATTTTGTACATACACACATTCATCGTATTTTGATACTTGATGCAGGCTAACATTAGCGTGTTAGCTTCTCAAGCCAACATTTTAGCTATACATCTCATATAACTTGATGATTAACACGTTAATTGTTAGCATGCTAACATTACCATGTTTACATTTTTTTGCCAATTTTGCCGCCATAGAAATATTTGTTACATGACATGCTAACTGGAAACAGCAAATTATATTAGCGAATTTGTGCCGCCGTGCACCTCGGAGCAACTCAATGATTAACACGTTAATTGTTAGCATGCTAAAATTAGCGTGGTAACTTTTTAGCCAAATTTGTCGCTGTGCTTCTCAGAGTCATACAACTTCTTACATGACACATGCTAACTGTAAACACGATAATGTTAGCATGCTGAGAGTAGCATGCTAAATGTTTTAGCCAGTTCTGCTGTCGTATACCTCGGAGTCATATAACTTGTTACGTGACAAATGCCAACTGTAATCATGATAATATTAGCATGCTAAGAGTAGCATGGTAATTATTTTAGCCAATTTCGCCACCGTACACCTCGGAGCAATATAACTTGGTCAATAACACATGTTAACGGTTAGGGTGCTATCGTTGGCGTGCTAACTTTTTGAGCAAATTATTTAGCTGTACAGCTCAGAGTCTTATAACTTGGTAAATAACACATATCAATTGTTAGCATGCTAACATTAACGTGCAAAATTTTCCCAGGAATTTTTTTTGCCGTACACCTCAGTCATAACACTTGTTACGTGACACATGCCAACTGTAAACGTTAAAATATTAGCATGCTAACCATAATAGCCAATTTCGCCACCGTACACCTCGGACCAATATTACTTGATAAATATCATAACAAATAGCATGCTAACTGGTAGCATGCTATCATTGGCGTGCTAACTTTTTTTTAGCTAATATTTCAGCTCTTCACCTCAAAATCATATAGCTTGGTAATTAGCACACGTTAATTGTTAGCAAGTTCACTTGGTGGGATAATTTTGTCGCCGTACACCTCAGTCATTTAACTTGTTACGTGACACATGCCGACTGTAAACATTAAAATATTAGCATGCTAACTATTTTAGCCAATTTCTCCACTGTACACTTCAAACCAATATTACTTGGTAAATAACACATGCTAACTGGTAGCATGCTATCATTGGCGTGTTAACTTTTTTAGCTAATTTTTCAGTTGTACACATCGGAGTCATATAACTTGGTCAGTAACACACTTTCGTTGTTAGCAAGTTCACTTTTTCAGATAATTTTGTCGCTGTACACCTCAGTCATATAACTTGTTACATGACACATGCTAACTGTAAACATGACAATATTAGCATGCTAACTATTTTAGCCAATTTTGCCACCGTACACGTCGGAGCCATTTAACTTTGTAAATAATAAGTGCTAACTGTTAGTATGCTATCATCGGCATGCTAATTTTTCAGCTGCACACATCAGAGTCATATAATTTGGTAATTACACATGTTAATTGTTAGCATGCTGACATTAGTGTGCGAACTTTTTGAGATATTTTTGTGGCCGTACATTTAGGTCATATAACTTATGTCACACATGCCAACTGTAAACATGGTAATATCGCTATACATGCTAATTATCTTAGCCAATATGGCCACCGTAGATTTTGGCGCAATATAACTTGGTAAATAACACATGCTAACTGTTAGCATGCTAACTTGTTGAAATCCTGTGCCTTTGGAGACTCATGTGACCTGTAAGACAAGTCCCTAAGATGACAATATTGTTGCAAAGCAGGAGGTCGAGACGGAGCAGTACTACTCCTTGTTCCTGGGGACCCTGAAGGAGCGCGGCTACGACGGATACTTCTGCCCTAAGTCTCGAGCCAAGCTCGTGTCTGAGCAGGAGAGGAAGCACGTGGATGGATGTGCAGTTTTCTTCAAGACGGAGAAGTCAGTTTGCACTTCCTCACTTGTTAGATTCCTTATTTTTCTTTTTCTTAAATTAAATATATTAAATTCAGGTATTTATCTTGAATTATATGTATTAAATTCAAGTATTTATCTTGAATTAAATTAAAGTATTTATCTGAATTAAATGTATTAATTTAAAGTATTTATCTTGAATTAAATGTATTAAATTCAAGTATTTATCTTGAATTGAATTAAAGTATTTTTCTGAATTAAATGTGTTAAATCAAAGTATTTATGTTGAATTAAATGTATTAAATTCAAGTATTTTTTTTAAATTAAATGTAATAAAGTATTTATCTTGAATTAAATGTTTTAGATTAAAGTATTTATCTTGAATTAAATGTATTAAATACAATTATTTATCTTAAATTAAATGTATTAAGTTAAAGTATTTATCTTGAAATAAATGTATTAAATTCAAGTATTTATCTTGAATTAAATTTATTAAATTAAAGTATTTATCTTGAAATAAATGTATTAAAGTATTTACCGGTATCCTGAATTAAATATATTAAATTAAAGTATTTATCTTGAATTCAATGTATTAAATTAAATCATTCATCTTGAATTAAATTAAAGTATTTCTCTTCAATTAAATGTATTAAATTCAAATATTTATCTTGAATTAAATGTATTAAATTAAAGTATTTATTTTGAATTAAATGTATTAAATTAAAGTATTTATCTTAAATTAAATTAAAGTATTTATCTTGAATTAAATGTATTAAATTTAAATATTTATCTTAAATTAAATGTATTAAATTAAAGTATTTATCTTGAATTAAAAGTATTAAATTAAAGTATTTATCTTGAATTAAATTTATTAAATTAAAGTATTTATTTTGAAATAAATGTGTTAAAGTATTTACCGGTATCTTGAATTAAATTTATTAAATGAAGGTATTTATCTTGAATTAAATTAAAGTATTTATCTAAATTAAATGTATTAAATTAAAGTATTTATCTTGAATTCAATGTATTAAATTAAATTATTCATCTTGAATTAAATTAAAGTATTTCTCTTCAATTAAATGTATTAAATTCAAATATTTATCTTGAATTAAATGTATTAAATTAAAGTATTTATTTTGAATTAAATGTATTAAATTAAAGTATTTATCTTTAATTAAATTAGAGTATTTATCTGAATTAAATGTATTCAATTAAAGTATTTATCTTGACTTGAATTAAATTAAAATATTTATCTTCAATTAAATGTATTACGGTGGCAGAGGGGTTAGTGCGTCTGCCTCACAATACGAAGGTCCTGCAGTCCTGGGTTCAAATCCAGGCTCGGGATCTTTCTGTGTGGACTTTGCATGTTCTCCCCGTGAATGCGTGGGTTCCCTCCGGGTACTCCGGCTTCCTCCCACTTCCAAAGACATGCACCTGGGGATAGGTTGATTGGCAACACTAAATTAGCCCTAGTGTGTGAATGTGAGTGTGAATGTTGTCTGTCTATCTGTGTTGGCCCTGCGATGAGGTGGCGACTTGTCCAGGGTGTACCCCGCCTTCTGCCCGATTGTAGCTGAGATAGGCGCCAGCGCCCCCCGCGACCCCGAAAGGGAATAAGCGGTAGAAAATGGATGGATGGATGGATAAATGTATTAAATTTAAATATTTATCTTAAATTAAATGTATACAATTAAAGCTTATATCTTGAATTAAATGTATTTGTCTTGAATTAAATGTATTAAATTAAAGTATTTATCTTAAATTAAATTAAAGTATTTATCTTGAATTAAATATATTAAATTATTTATCTAGAATTAAATCTATTACATTGAAGTCTTTATCTTGAATTAAATTAATTAAATTAAAGTATCTTGAATTAAATTAAAGTATTTATCTTAATTGAATGTATTCAATTAATTTATTTATCTTGAATTAAATTTGTTAAATTAAAGTATTTATCTTGAATTAAATTAAAGTATTTATCCATCCATCCATCCATCCATCTTTTTCCCCTTATCCGAGGTTGGGTCGCGGGGGCAACAGCCTAAGCAGGGAAACCCAGACTTCTCTCTCCCCAGCCACTTCGTGTAGCTCTTCCCGGGGGATCCCGAGGCGTTCCCAGGCCAGCCGGGAGACATACTCTTCCCAACGTGTCCTGGGTCTTCCCCGTGGCCTCCTACCAGTTGGACGTGCCCTAAACACCTCCCTAGGGAGGCCTTCGGGTGGCATCCTGACCAGATGCGCGAACCACCTTATCTGGCTCATCTCGATGTGAAGGAGCAGCGGCTTTACTTTGAGTTCCTCCCGGATGGCAGAACTTCTCAGCCTATCTCTAAGGGAGAGCCCCGCCACACGGCGGAGGAAACTCATTTGGGCCGCTTGTACCCGTGATCTTATCCTTTCGGTCATGACCCAAAGCTCATGACCATAGGTGAGGATGGGAACATAGCTCGACCGGTAAATTGAGAGCTTTGCCTTCCGGCTCAGCTCCTTCTTCACCACGACGGATCGGTACAACGTCCGCATTACTGAAGACGCCGCACCGACCCGCCTGTCGATCTCACGATCCACTCTTCCCCCACTCGTGAACAAGACTCCTAGGTACTTGAACTCCTCCACTTGGAGCAGGGTCTCCCCCCCAACCCGGAGATGGCATTCCACCCTTTTCCGGGCGAGAACCATGGACTCGGACTTGGAGGTGCTGATTCTCATTCCGGTCGCTTCACACTCTGCTGCGAACCGATCCTGTGAGAGCTGAAGATCCCGGTCAGATGAAGCCATCAGGACCACATCATCTGCAAAAAGCAGAGACCTAATCCTGCGGTCACCAAACCGGAACCCCTCAACACCTTGACTGCGCCTAGAAATTCTGTCCATAAAAGTTATGAACAGAATCGGTGACAAAGGACAGCCTTGGCGGAGTCCAACCCTCACTGGAAATGAGTCCGACTTACTGCCGGCAATGCGGACCAAGCTCTGGGACTGATCGTACAGGGAGCGGACCGCCACAGTCCGATACCCCATACTCTCTGAGCACTTCCCACAGGACTTCCCGAGGGACATGGTCGAATGCCTTCTCCAAGTCCACAAAGCACATGTAGACTGGTTGGGCAAACTCCCATGCACCCTCAAGAACCCTGCCGAGAGTATAGAGCTGGTCCACAGTTCCACGACCAGGACGAAAACCACACTGTTCCTCCTGAATCCGAGGTTCGACTATCCTGCGTAGCCTCCTCTCCAGTACATCTGAATAAACCTTACCGGGAAGGCTGAGGAGTGTGATCCCACGATAGTTGGAACACACCCTCCGGTCCCCCTTCTTAGAGAGAAGAACCACCACCCCGGTCTGGCAATCCAGAGGTACCGCCCCCGATGTCCACGCGATGCTGCAGAGTCTTGTCAACCAAGACAGCCCCACAGCATCCAGAGCCTTAAGGAACTCCGGGCGGATCTCATCCACCCCCGGGACCTTTCCGCCGAGGAGCTTTTTAACTACCTAAGGGACCTCAGCCCCAGAAATAGGAGAGTCCACCAAAGATTCCCCATGCACTGCTTCCTCATAGGAAGACGTGTTGGTGGGATTGAGGAGGTCTTCGAAGTATTCCTTCCACCGATCCACAACATCCGCAGTTGAGGTCAGCAGAACACCATCCGCACCATACACGGTGTTTATAGTGCACTGCTTCCCCTTCCTGACGCGGCGGACGGTGGTCCAGAATCGCTTCGAAGCCGTCCGGAAGTCGTTTTCCATGGCTTCCCCCAACTCCTCCCATGTCCGAGTTTTTGCCTCCGCGACCGCTGAAGCTGCACACTGCTTGGCCTGTCGGTACCTGTCCACTGCCTCCGGAGTCCTATGAGCCAAAAGGACCCGATAGGACTCCTTCTTCAGCTTGACGGCATCCCTCACCGCTGGTGTCCACCAAGGGGTTTTAGGATTTCCGCCCCTACAAGCACTAACTACCTTGCGGCCACACCTCCGATCAGCCGCCCCGACAATAGAGGTGCGGAACATGGTCCACTCGGGCTCAATGTCCAGCACCTCCCTCGTGACATTTTTAAAGTTCTTCCGGAGGTGGGAATTGAAACTTTCTCTGACAGGAGACTCTGCCAGACGTTCCCAGCAGACCCTCACAATGCGTTTGGGCCTCCCAAGTCTGTCCGACATCCTCCCCCACCATCGCAGCCAACTCACCACCAGGTGGTGATCGGTAGAAAGCTCCGCCCCTCTCTTCACCTGAGTGTCCAAAACATAAGGCCGCAAATCCGATGACACAATTACAAAGTCGATCATGGAACTGCGGCCTAGGGTGTCCTGGTGCCAAGTGCACATATGGACACCCTTATGTTTGAACATGGTGTTTGTTATGGACAAACTGTGACGAGCACAAAAGTCCAATAACAAAACACCACTCGGGTTCAGATCCGGGCGGCCATTCTTCCCAATCACGCCTCTCCAGGTTTCACTGTCGTTGCCAACGTGAGCGTTGAAGACCCCCAGTAGGACAAGGGAATTACCCGGGGGAGCACTTTCCATTACTCCCTCGAGTGCTCCCAAAAAGGGTGGGTACGCTGAACTGCTGTTTGGTGCGTAAGCACAAACAACAGTCAGGATCCGCCCCCCCCCCCACCCGAAGGCGGAGGGAGGCTACCCTTTCGTCCACCGGGTTGAACTCCAACGTGCAGGCTTTGAGCCGGGGGGCAACAATAATTGCCACCCCGGCCCGTCGCCTCTCACTGCCGGCAACGCCAGAGTGGAAGAGGGTCCAGTCCCTCTCGAGAGAAGTGGTTCCAGAGCCCTTGCTGTGCGTCGAAGTGAGTCCAACTATATCCAGCCGGAACTTCTCGACTTTGCGCACTAGCTCAGGCTCTTTTCCCCCCAGTGAGGTGACGTTCCACGTCCCAAGAGCTAACTTCTGTAGCCGAGGATCGGACCGCCAGGTGCCCTGCCTTCGACTGCTGCCCAGCTCACATTGCACCCTACCTCTATGGCCCCTGCTATGGGTGGTGAGCCCATTGGAGGGGTGACCCACGTTGCCTTTTCGGGCTGTGCCCGACCGGGCCCCATGGGAACAGGCCCGGCCACCAGGCGCTCGCCATCGTTCCCCACCTCCGGGCCTGTCTCCAGAGGGAGGCCCCGGTGACCCGCGTCCGGGCAAGGGAAATCTGGGTCCATGTTTTTTCTTCTTCATAAAGGTCTTCGAGCTGCTCTTTGTCTGATCCCTCACCTAGATCCTGTTTGCCTTGGGAGACCCTACCAGGGGGCATAAAGCCCCCGGACAACATAGCTCCTAGGATCATTGGGACACGCAAACTCCTCTACCACGATAAGGTGGCAGCTCAGAGAGGAGTTAAAGTATTTATCTGAATTAAATATATTAAATTAATTTATTTATCTTGAATTAAATTAAAATATTTATCTTCAACTAAATATTTTAAATTTAAACATTTATCTGAATTAAATGACTGAGGACTACATGGACTTCAAACA
Organism: Nerophis ophidion; assembly: GCF_033978795.1. Classification (NCBI taxonomy): domain Eukaryota; kingdom Metazoa; phylum Chordata; class Actinopteri; order Syngnathiformes; family Syngnathidae; genus Nerophis; species Nerophis ophidion. Next base: position 44,993,585 of record NC_084611.1, on the reverse strand, counting down.
TGTTGAATGTTGACTTGTAGGAGAAACCATGAATGTGAGGATGTTGACTTGCAGGTTGAGTGTGGTGCAGAAACCATGAGTGTGAGGACTACTTGCAGGTTGAGTGTGGTGCAGAAACAATGAGAGTGAGGACTACTTGCAGGTTGAGTGTGGTGCAAAAACCATGAATGTGAGGATGTTGACTTGCAGGTTGAGTGTGGTGCAGAAACCATGATTGTGAGGACTACTTGCAGGTTGAATGTGGTGCAGAAACCATGAATGTGAGGACTACTTGCAGGTTGAGTGTGGTGCAGAAACCATGAATGTGAGGACTACTTGCAGGTTGAGTGTGGTGCAGAAACCATGAGTGTGAGGACTACTTGCAGGTTAAGTGTGGTGCAGAAACCATGAATGTGAGGACTACTTGCAGGTTGAGTGTGGTGCAGAAACCATGAATGTGAGGACTACTTGCAGGTTGAGTGTGGTGCAGAAACCATGAATGTGAGGAGTACTTGCAGGTTGTGTGTGGTGCAGAAACCATGGGTGTGAGGACTACTTGCAGGTTGAGTGTGGTGCAGAAACCATGAATGTGAGGACTACTTGCAGGTTGAGTGTGGCGCAGAAACCATGAGTGTGAGGACTACTTGCAGGTTGAGTGTGGTGCAGAAACCATGAGTGTTAGGACTACTTGCAGGTTGTGTGTGGTGCAGAAACCATGGGTGTGAGGACTAGTTGCAGGTTGAGTGTGGTGCAGAAACCATGAATGTGAGGACTACTTTCAGGTTCAGTGTGGTGCAGAAACCATGAGTGTGAGGATTACTTGCAGGTTGGGTGTGGTGCAGAAACCATGAGTGTGAGGACTACTTGCAGGTTGAGTGTGGTGCAGAAACCATAAGTGTGAGGACTACTTGCAGGTTGAGTGTGGTGCAGAAACCATGAATGTGAGGACTACTTTCAGGTTCAGTGTGGTGCAGAAACCATGAGTGTGAGGATTACTTGCAGGTTGGGTGTGGTGCAGAAACCTTGAATGTGAGGACTACTTGCAGGTTGGGTGTGGTGCAGAAACCATGAATGTGAGGATGTTGACTTGCAGGTTCAGTGTGGTGCAGAAACCATGAATGTGAGGATGTTGACTTGCAGGTTCAGTGTGGTGCAGAAACCATGAGTGTGAGGACTACTTGTAGGTTGAGTGTGGTGCAGAAACCATGAGTGTGAAGACTACTTGCAGGTTGAGTGTGGTGCAGAAACCATGAATGTGAGGATGTTGACTTGCAGGTTCAGTGTGGTGCAGAAACCATGAGTGTGAGGATGTTGACTTGCAGGTTCAGTGTGGTGCAAAAACCATGAGTGTGAGGACTACTTGCAGGTTGAATGTGGTGCAGAAACCATGAGTGTTAGGACTACTTGCAGGTTGTGTGTGGTGCAGAAACCATGGGTGTGAGGACTAGTTGCAGGTTGAGTGTGGTGCAGAAACCATGAATGTGAGGACTACTTTCAGGTTCAGTGTGGTGCAGAAACCATGAGTGTGAGGACTATTTGCAGGTTGAGTGTGGTGCAGAAACCATGAGTGTGAGGACTACTTGCAGGTTGAGTGTGGTGCAGAAACCATGAGTGTGAGGACTACTTGCAGGTTGAGTGTGGTACAGAAACCATGAGTGTGAGGACTACTTGCAGGTTGAGTGTGGTTCAGAAACCATTAATGTGAGGACTACTTTCAGGTTCAGAGTGGTGCAGAAACACACGGTGGAGTTCAACCAGGTTGCCATGGCCAACTGTGAAGGATCTGAGGTGATGTTGAACAGAGTCATGACCAAGGACAACGTTGGTGTGGCCGTGCTGCTTCAACTCAACAACCACTTGTTCTCTGGTGGTGAGGAGAACTTCTTGCTATTCTTCTCCTTCTCATTCTTCTTCTTTTTCTTCTTCTTCTTATTCTTTTGACTTTTCAGACTCTTCTCCTTCTCACTCTTCTCTTTGTTTTTCTTATACTTTTTGCCATTTTTCTTGTTTTTCTACTTGTTCTTCTTGCATTTCTTCTTGCTCTATTTCTTGGTCTTGTTTTTCTTCTGACTCTTCTTCATCTTCTCCTTGCTCTTTGTTCAATTTCTCTTCCGACTCTTTTACGTATTGTTTTTCTCACTCTTCTTCTGACTTTTTTTTCTTCTGACTCCTCTTCTTGCTCTTCTTCTTCTTCTCATTTTTTTCTCCTCCTTTTTTTCTTGTTTTTCTTCTCATTTTTCTTTCTCCTTTTTCTTCTGCTTTTTCTTGTCATTGTTCTTCTTCCTCTTCTTCTTGTACTTCTTTTTTCTTCTTCTCCTTGTTCTTTTAATTTTTCTTTTCCTGGCCTTTCAACTTTTCCCCCTCCTTGTTCTGCTTTTTCTCCTTATTCTTCTTCTTGTTCTTCTCTAAGTTCTTCTTCTTCTTATTCCTGTTCTTCTCCTTCTACTTTTTCTTCTCCTTGTTCTTTTTCTTCTACTTCTTTTTTTTTCTCGTCCTTGTTCTTCTACTTCTTCTTTTTTGCCTTCTTTTTCCTCTTCTTCTTGTTATTCTTGTTCTTCTACTTGTTTTCTCCTTGTTCTTCATCTTTTTCTCCTTCTTGTTCTTTTTCTCCTTCTTTGTGTTGTCTTTGTTCTTCTACTTTTTCTTCTCCTAGTTCTTCTTCTTGTCCTTCTTCCGACTCTTCTTTTTCTATCCACTCTTCTTTTTGTTCTTCTACTTCTTGCTCTTTTTCTTGTTTTTCTTGTTTTTCTTCTGACTCTTTAACTTTTTCTCACTTTTCTTTTGACTTGTTTGTTGTTCTTTTTCTTGCTCTTCTTCTTCTGCCTCTTCTTCTTCTTCTGACTCTTCTTATTATTACTATTCTTATTATTATTACTATTCTTCTTATTATTGCTGTTCTTCTAATTACTATTCTTCTTCTTCTGACTCTTCTTCTGCTTCTGACACTTCTTCTGATTCTTCTTCTTATTACTATTCTTCTTCTTCTGACTCTTCTGAGAGCGAGAACAGTTTGGAGTGATGACTGTGGTTGCAGGCGTGAAACCGGAGCACCAGCTGCTCCTGGTGGCCAACGCCCACATGCACTGGGACCCCGAGTACTCGGACGTCAAGCTGATCCAGACCATGATGTTCTTGTCCGAGCTGAAGAGCATCGCCGAGAGGGCGTCGGCCTCCATGGACGGCGGCTCGCCTGCGTCCGACCCCGCCGCCATCCCCATCGTCCTGTGTGCAGACCTCAACTCGCTGCCCGACTCCGGTAGGCACGCCTCACTCCCATTCCGTCCTCCCGCTAAGCGCGCCCCGCCCCCGCAGGTGTGGTGGAGTACCTGAGCAACGGGGGCGTGGCTGACAACCACAAGGACTTCAAGGAGCTGCGCTACAGCGAGTGTCTCGGCAACTTCAGCTGCAACGCCGACAACGCCGGCGCCGACGGGAGCATCACGCACAGCTTCCAGCTGAAGAGTGCCTACCAGGGCGGCCTCATGCCTTACACCAACTACACCCACGACTTCAAGGTGGGGCACCCGCCATGATTTCACATGCCTTACACCAACTACACTCACGACTTCAAGGTGGGGTACCAGCCATCATATCACATGCCTTACACCAACTACACCCACAACTTCAAGGTGGGGAACCAGCCATCATGGCACATGCCTTACACCAACTACACCCAGGACTTCAAGGTGGGGCACCCGCCATGATATCACATGCCTTACACCAACTAGCCATCATGTCACATACCTTACACCAACTACACCCACAACTTCAAGGTGGGGCACCAGCCATCATGTCACATGCCTTACACCAACTACACCCACGACTTCAAGGTGGGGCACCAGCCATCATGTCACATGCCTTACACCAACTACACTCACGACTTCAAGGTGGGGTACCAGCCATCATGTCACATGCCTTACACCAACTACACCCACGACTACAAGGTGGGGCACCCGCCATGATGTCACATGCCTTACACCAACTACACCCACGACTTCAAGGTGGGGCACCAGCCATCATGTCACATGCCTTACACCAACTACACCCACGACTTCAAGGTGGGGCACCCGCCATGATGTCACATGCCTTACACCAACTACACCCACGACTTCAAGATGGGGCACCCGCCATGATATCACATGCCTTACACCAACTACACCCACAACTTCAAGGTGGGGCACCAGCCATCATGGCACATGCCTTACACCAACTACACCCACGACTTCAAGGTGGGGCACCAGCCATCATGTCACATTCCTTACACCAACTACACCCATGACTTCAAGGTGGGGTACCAGCCATCATGTCACATGCCTTACACCAACTACACCCACGACTTCAAGGTGGGGCACCAGCCATCATGTCACATGCCTTACACCAACTACACCCATGACTTCAAGGTGGGGTACCAGCCATCATGTCACATGCCTTACACCAACTACACCCACGACTTCAAGGTGGGGCACCAGCCATCATGTCACATGCCTTACACCAACTACACCCACGACTTCAAGGTGGGGCACCCGCCATGATGTCACATGCCTTACACCAACTACACCCACGACTTCAAGATGGGGCACCCGCCATGATATCACATGCCTTACACCAACTACACCCACAACTTCAAGGTGGGGCACCAGCCATCATGGCACATGCCTTACACCAACTACACCCACGACTTCAAGGTGGGGCACCAGCCATCATGTCACATTCCTTACACCAACTACACCCATGACTTCAAGGTGGGGTACCAGCCATCATGTAACATGCCTTACACCAACTACACCCACGACTTCAAGGTGGGGAACCAGCCATCATGTCACATGCCTTACACCAACTACACCCACGACTTCAAGGTGGGGCACCAGCCGTCATGTCACATGCCTTACACCAACTACACCCACGACTTCAAGGTGGGGCACCCGCCATGATGTCACACCTATCATGTCACGTGTCACATCTATGATGTCACATGTCACATCTATGACGTCAAATATCACATGTATGATGTCACATGTCACAACATCATAGATGTCTTTGGAGCATATGGCGCTGTCACTTTAAGGGGTGGGACGGAAACACACAGCAACACTAGCATGGTTACTTAAGCTACATGCTAACACTACATTTTAACATGTTTGTTTAGTCACACTAGCATAGCTATTTTAGCTACATGCTAACATTACATTTTAACATCATGTTTGTTTAGCCACATTAGCATAGCTATTTTAGCTACGTGCTAACATTACAATGCAACATCATGTTTATACTACAGTGCTAGCATAACTCTGTGAGTTATATGCTAACATTATATTTTAACATCGTTTTTAGTTTAGCAACACTAGCTTTTCTATGTGAACTACATGCTAACATTGTATTTAAACCTCGTGTTAATTGCTAACTTAATGTTTTAGCATGTTTTTCTAGCAACACTAGCATAGCTATTTTAGCTACATGCTAACATTACCATGTAACATCATGTTTGTATTGCATTGCCAGCATAACTATATGAGTTATATGCTAACATTATATTTCAACATTGTTTTTAGTTTAGCAACACTAGCTTTGCTTTGTGAGCTACATGATAACATTGGATTTTAACCTTGTGTTAATTGCTATCTTAATGTTTTAGCATGTTTTTCTAGCAACGCTAGCATATCCTTTTTAGTTACATGCTAACATTATATTTTAACCTCATGCCAGGTTAGCAACACCAGCGTAGCCATGTTAGCTACATGCCAATATTACATTTGAATATGATGCTAGCTCTTACATAGCTATGTAAGCTCCATGCTAACATGAAATTTTTAATGTCATGTTTTTTTTAGCAATACCAGCAAAGTTACAGTATGTCAGCTACATGCTAACATTGTATTTTAACATTGTTTTAGTTTAGCAACACAAGTTTTTGCTATATGAGCTACATGCTAACATTGCATTTTAACCTCGTTTTAGTTTAGCAACGCAAGCTTAGCTATGTAAACTACGTGCTGACATTATATTTGAACCTCATGCTAGATTAGCAGCACTAGCATAGCCATGTTAGCTACCTGCTAAAATTACATTTGAATATCATGCTGGGTTAGCAGCACTTATATAGCTATGTTAGCCCCATGCCAACTTAATATCTTAACATGTTTTTCTAGCAACACTAGCACGGCCATGTTAGCGCCATGCTAACTTAATATTTTAACACGTTTTTCCAGCAACACAAGCACGGCCATTTTAGCTCCATGCTAACATTATATTTTGATGGTCTTTCCACGCAGGGCGTGATCGACTACATCTTCTTCACAAAGACCCGCATGAGCGTTCTGGGCCTCCTGGGCCCGCTGGACGCCGGGTGGCTGGCGGACAACAATATCTCGGGCTGCCCGCACCCCCACGTGCCCTCGGACCACTTCTCCCTGCTGGCACAGCTGGAGCTGCGCCCGCTCGACCCCCCCTCGCTCAACGGCCTGCACAGGTAGTGATGCCCCGCCCCATCTCGTCACTTTTTTAAAAAAGCGCTTTGTAAGGGACTGTGTACAGTTTCTCCAGCCGGATGCCACGCCCCCCCACCCAGTCACAAGCCACGCCCCTCCTCCCGTTTAAAACGTTTATATTCTTTTATTTTTCTCTCCTTCATAAAATTTGCTACAAAAGTTTGCCATGGTGACCATCAATTATTATATTTCATCTGAACAACTTTTGCTTTGGCTTGGACAATGCACTTTTTAAGATTCAGTATTTCACAATAAAAGCTCCAATGGTTATGAACACACACACACATCAGCAGGTTGATCATGATCAATATACTTTAATTACATTATATTTCATCATTTTTAGACGAATCAAAAAATGTCCAACAGTTTATTATTTTTCATGGAATTCATTAAAATGCACAATTTAATTTTCTTTCATTTTCATCCAAACATTGACATTTTACTCATTCATTTCTGTCGTTATTAATAAAGCTTTTGTTTTTTTTACACTGAATTTTTTTCTTTGAATTTTGTGAATTTATGCCGACAATTTCATTGAATAAAAAAAATGTGTGAGCAACATATTTGTGCTTAAAAAATCATGCTGTCAAAATACTGTTTTGAAATTCAATGTAAAAAAAAAAAATCAGTATTAAAAAAATCAGTGTGGGAAAACTTAGTGTTCAAATATTCAGTGCAAATAAAGTTATAAAAAAGTGTGTAGTTCAGTGTAACCAAAAAAAAAATCACTGTAAACCAATTCAGTGCAGAAAATGTCATTGTGAAAATTGTCAAAAAACTCAGTGAAAATAAAAATGTTGGAAGACTTTTGTTTTAAAAAATAGTGTGAAAAATTCAGCATTAAAATTTCAGTGTAAAATGAAACGTGTAAAAAAATGTTGCGTATAAAAACTTCAGTGTGATTAAAAAAAACAAAACATTGTAAATAAATTAAGTTTGTAAAAATTCAGTGCAGAAAAGTTCAGTGTAAAAAATTGTTTAAAAAATGTATTGCAAAAAAAAAAGTGTTAAAAAATGTGCAAAAAAAAAATCAGAGAGAATATTTTAGTAATATAAAAATCAGTGTAAAAAATGTTGTGTAAATAATTAAGTGTGGAATGACTGTTTTAAAATATTCAGTGCAAATAAAGTTATAAAAAAAGTGTACAGTTCAGTGTAACAAAAAAAAAATCACTGTAAACAAATTCAGTGCAGAAAATGTCATTCTGAAGAATGATGTTAAAAAATTCAGTGAAAATACATATTTTGGAAGACTTGTTTTAAAAATTGTGTGAAAAATTCAGCATTAAAAATTCAGTGTAAATGAAACCTGTAAAAAAAAATGTTGCGTATAAAAACTTTAGTGCGATTAAAAAAACAAAACACTGTAAATAAATTAAGTTCGTAGAAATTCAGTGCAGAAAAGTTCAGTGTAAAAAATTGTTTAAAAATGTAATGCAAAAAACTGTTAAATATTTAGTGCCCAAAAAAAAATCAGTGAGACTACTTTAGTAGTATAAAAACAGTGTAAAAAATGTTGTGTGGAATGACTGTTTTAAAATATTCAGTGCAAAATAATTAATTTTGAACATTTCAGTGTTAAAAAGTTTGGTGTAAAATGAAACCATTGTAAAAAAAAATATATATATATTCAGTGCAAAAAAGTTTGTGTATAAACACCGTAAAAAGTATGTGAAATTCATTGCAAAAAGAATATTGTGGCAAAATTCAGTGTAATTTTTTTTAATGTGGAGTAACTGTTAAAATATCCAGTGCAAAATAATTTGGTTTGAACATTTCAGTGTTAAAAAAAATCAGTGTGTAATAAAATCAATAAAAGAAAATCAGTGCAGAACAAGTTAGTGATTCAAAACTTCAGCGTCAAAAAAGTGTTAAAAAAAAAAAAATCAGTTTGAAAATTCTACTTAAAATGCAATCCAAAACATTCAGTGTAAAAAAAATATGCGCGAAAACCCCCACATCTGGTCAAAAAAGTGTTTCATTAAAATGTTATAGAAATTAACATTTGCATTACTTAATAATGTGCATGATTATAGTTTGTATCTAATGAAATATAACTGTAGTTATTTGAATAATTAGTATTTATATGAATAATTGTACTCTGGGACTGTAATCATGAAATGAAACAACTAATTTTATATTGTTGATCATTCCAGTACATTCCATGAATTGATTAACGTGGACCCCGACTTAAACAAGTTGAAAAATTTATTCGGGTGTTACCATTTAGTGGTCAATTGTACGGAATATGTACTGTACTGTGCAATCTACTAATAAAAGTATCAATCAATCAATCCAAGTCTAAATAATACAATTGGAAACAACACGTGACACAACTGCAATGTGTTGTGAGGCCGCAAGGTGGTGCTGTCTGCACACTATTGGAGATGTGGGCCTGAATATCATTCCATTAAAGGCCTACTGAAACCCACTACTACCGACCACACAGTCTGATAGTTTATATATCAATGATGAAATATTAACATTGCAACACATGCCAATACGGCCTTTTTAGTTTACTAAATTACAATTTTAAATTTCCCGGGAGTTTCATCTTGAAAATGTCGTGTAATGATGACGTGTACGCAAGACGTCACGGGTTTTTAGGAAGTATGAGCGCTGCGCACACACACAGCTAAAAGTCGTCTGCTTTAACGGCATAATTACACAGTATTTTGGACATCTGTGTTGCTGAATCTTTTGCAATTTGTTCAATTAGTATTGGAGAAGTCACAGTAGAAAGATGGAGTTGGGAAGCTTTAGCCTTTAGCCACACAAACACACGGTGATTCCTTGTTTAAAATTTCTGGAGGTGAAACTTTACTATGGATCAGAGCACGGTCCAGCAAACATGAATCACGACGGAATGTCAACCAGCAGGTTTCGGTGAGAAAATTGTGGTAAAAAGTTGCTTCTTACCGGAGAAAAGCTTAGCTTGTGCCGTCCACAGCTGCCGTCGACTCCCCTGAGACACTGCGCGTCAAGACACCCGTGGACGTACACCTCCGACTATCAGGTACTATTTAACTCAGTAAAACACTAGCAACACAATAGAAATATAAGGGATTTCCCAGAAGTATCCTAGTAAATGTCTCTAAAAACATCTGAATTTTTTTTTTTAATTATTTATTTTTTCTAGTCCGTTGCTATCACTATCCTCAAACAGAAATCTTTCATCCTCGCTCAAATTAATGGGGAAATTGTCGTTTTCTCGGTCCGAATAGCACTTTTTGTTGGAGGCTCCCATTAAAAACAATGTGAATATGTGAGGAGCCATCAAACATGTGACGTCATCGTCTGCGACTTCCGGTAGAGGCAGGGCTTTTCTCTTAGCACCGGAAGTTGGGAGCTTTATCGTGGATGTTCTCTACTAAATCCTTTCAGCAAAAATATGGCAATATCGCGAAATGATCAAGTATGACACATAGAATGGACCTGCTATCCCCGTTTAAATAAGAAAATCTCATTTCAGTAGGCCTTTAAAACAACACTATATATATATACTTTTCATAGAATCTGAGGGAAAGCTCACTAATAAAAAAACATAATAGAAAAATGTATTTAAAAAGTTTTGTGAGCTTTGAAAAGTCTCTTGAAAGTCAAACCATAGACACACACACACACACACACACACACACACACACCAGGGGCGTCACTAGACCTAATACTGTACTGGGGCACAAATAATTAATGTGAGCGTGCAAAGCGTGCAAGCAAAAACATTTTTTAAGCACTTATTTATCATAAAAAATACATAAATAGTGCTTTAAACTATGAAATCATATCAGATTATGTTGTATGGATCTTTGATTAACCACCTGAAATTAACTAATGCATTTGACCTACTTGCGCACTTTTTTACTCCAGACTTCTAAACTGCTACTGGTAAAAGCAAAAAGGAAGAGCAATGAATCTTTTTGAAATATTTATTGCAGTAATAATCTGCAAATTTAACATCTACAAAAGTAAAACAAAAAATAAAGCACCCCTATATCTCTGGGTTCTTTTATACTATTTAATTTCCATTCATGGCAATGTGGCGAATCCTATTTCAGATACACAAAACTATAAAATATACACAAAACAATAAAGCCACAGTAGTAGAATAAATGAACAACTGTTGTGTGTCTGTTCAGGGAATCATTTTCTGAGAAGTAAACTGTAACGTTTCTTTTTCATTTTTGCAAAGTGGTCAATCACTCTGGACAGACATGGAAATATTACAGTAACTGTTATACAGTTGACCAGTGGGTCCCAACTGCTGGGTCGTGACATAAAAGTGGACTGTGTGTCATTTTCAGTGAGTCGCAGTCAGATGTGTGCATGAAAAAAAAAGTTTAGGGAGAGAAAAATCAAATTGTGGCAACAAAACCAGATAATTTTAGCCATTTTTCTAGTGACTATTAGTGAGTATTTTAGCAAAAGGCAAACCGACTAACAAGTTGGAGGAGGACTATATGTTTTAAAAATCTAAATGGGGCAACAAAACCCGATATTTTCAGCCATCTTTCTGAAAACAAATACAGAAATGTTACTATTTTTTCTGGAAACAAAACCAGATGCTTTAGCTGTAGCCATTGTTCTGGTGAAAAAACAAGATTTTTTTTGTCAAAGTCACACCGATTAACAAGACAAGTCTACTGTGCTATTTGTCTGTGAAATAAACTTGAATGATTTAAGAATTTGGCTCACGACTTGATGATATGGAAAAATGTTTTTCTAACTGAAGATAAACCATTTGAGAAGCACTCAACTCACACATGCTTACTCCAAATCATCATTGATGCAGAACCAGCAGACAATAAACAACATTATGTTTCATGTTCATTGGAAATTCCCCAGACAGCTCATACAGCAAATGAATATGTTTGTCTTGATACAAGGAATAACGTTAGCTAACTTAGCATAAACTTAAGACAATGATGTTGCCTAGCTAGCTAGGACTTCACTTACATCTCTCATTCCTGCTGCTTCTTCTCTGCTGCGGGGGAATAACTTTCTGATATCCATCTAGGAGTTACAGTTTGAGTCTAATCAAAATATCCATCTAGGAGTTACAGTTTGAGTCTAATCAAAATAATGTAATCAACAAATTGTTGTTAGCTAACGTTACCTACCTCACGCAGTGATTCTCATCCTCTCTCTCTCCCTCTCTCTCTCTCAACTGAAGTCTTGATCCACACGTGAATAAATTACCATATTAAGTAGCCATGTGCTCACTGTTTCATGGAGTGAATAGAGTAGCAATCAATTACCATACTAAGTAGTATGTGCGCTGTTGTCTATGTTATGTAGACTTAAAACGCTGAAGCGTTTTTTTTTTATTGGTGAAATTTTTACTGGGGCACTGCAGATCAACAGTGGGGCACGTGCCCCAGTGAAATATGTCTGGCGACGCCCCTGACACACACACACACACACACACACACACACACACACACACACACACACACACACACACACACACACCTTTTCATCATATTCAGCCAATATAAAAGAATAAGCGTCCTCATATTTCTAATTTCTATGTTATTGAATATTATATTATTATTCCTACAATTCATATAATTTTATTTTTACGTATTTGAGGTTGAATACTATATGTACTATGTATAAATCTATATTATGTATATATGTATATTTATATATATATATATATATATATGTATATTTATATATGTATATATAAACATAAGTGTGTATATCTATACAGTATGTGTATATATGTATATATCAATATATGTATACATATATGTATATGTATATATATATATACAATACTATTATATTTTTCATATGTCTTAGTGTATGTAGAATTTGTATTTTTTCTTATTTATTTATGCTGTTGATATATATATATATATATATATATATATATATATATATATATATATATATATAATTTGTATTTATTTTAATTTTAAATTATACTTTAAGTTTGATGTTACAGCAAGAGGATGCTGATATTCCAGAGTGTGCAGTCTGTGTTTTATTTCTAACTATAGAAAACAGAAGGTTTGTACGTTTCTCATTTATTTATTTAGGACAATTATTTACAGCATTTTTTATTATTTAATTTTTTCAAAAAAAATGTATTCAATTATTTTTCTCAATCACTTAACGTTTGCACTTGAAACAAACACTCATTAATCTGTGTGCGTGTGTCTGTGTGCGCGTGTGGGTGTATGTGTGCATGCGTGTGCGTGCATGTGTGTGTGTGTGTGTGTGTGTGTGTGTGTGTGTGTGTACTCTAAATAACATGAAAGTGAAGTCATTGGTGTTGTGTGTGGACTTAGTGGTCAGCCAAGTGAGTTGCTGTGGTTTGAGAGCGACCTTCCTTCCTTCCTTCCTTCCTTCCTTCCTTTCTTCCTTCCTTCCTTCCTTCCTTCCTTCCTTCCTTCCTTCCATCTGCTGCTGGCTCACATTCTGTCAGCAGCCTAATAGTCTCCGAATTACAACTTCTTCTCATACTTTCACTTTCTCTTTTGACACGTTCATCACACTTTTCTCTGGGCCAAGGTGTGCAGGCATGGAAAAGACATGCTTTCTTTTAGAGAAGGGGACCTTAGCCAACGAACCGAGTCTTTTGAACGGCTCTTTCACCTCAACAATGAAAACTGATTCACATGCGAGCCGACTGGCAATTGGACCACAAGATGGGTCACAGTTAAAGGAAGCAACATTCATATTTTTTTTATGTAGGGGAAAAAAAAAAAAAAAAAAAAAAAAAAAATATATATATATATATATATACATATATATATATGTGTATATATATATGTATATATATATGTATATATATATATATATGTATATATATATATATGTATATATATATGTATATATATATTTATATGTATATATGTATATATATGTATATATATATATATTTATATGTATATATTTATGTACATATATGTATATAAATATGGATATATATGTATATATATGTATATGTATATATATATATATAGATATATGTATATGTGTGTATATATATATGTATATATACATATATATATATATACACATATATATGTAAATATATATGTATATATATATTTATATACATATATATATGTATATATACATATATGTATATATATGTATATATGTATATATATGTTTATATGTATATATATTCATATGTATATATATGTATATATATATATATTAAAATTACTAAAGTACTAAAATTCCTCAAGTACTAAAGTACTAAAAGTACTAAACAAATTACATGTAATAAAGTACTAAAAGTACCAAAATTACTAAAAGTACCATAAGTACTTAAGTACTAAAATCCTTAAGTACTATAGGTACTAAAGTTCTAAAAGTACTACATGTAGTGAAGTGATAAAAGTACTAAAGTAATAATACTACTGAAGTACTAAAAGTTCTAAAACCACTAAAGTGCTAAAAGTACTAAAGTGCTAAAAGTACTACAAGTACTAAATTACCAAAGGTACTAAAGGTACTGGGCTTCACGGTGGCAGAGGGGTTAGTGCGTCTGCCTCACAATACGAAGTTCCTGCAGTCCTGGGTTCAAATCCAATTCAAATCTTTCTGTGTGGAGTTTGCATGTTCTCCCCGGGTACTCCGGCTTCCTCCCACCTCCAAAGACATGCACCTGGGGATAGGTTGATTGGCAACACTAAATTGGCCCTAGTGTGTGAATGTGAGTGTGAATGTTGTCTATCTGTGTTGGCCCTGCGATGAGGTGGCGACTTGTCCAGGGTGTACTCTGCCTTCCGCCTGATTGTGGCTGAGATAGGCGCCAGCGCTCCCCGCGACCCCGAAAGGGAATAAGCGGTAGAAAATGGATGGATGGATGGACTAAAGGTAGTACTTAAAGTACTACAAGTACTAAAAGTACTAATGTACTACAAGTACTAAAGTACTAAAAGAACAAAAGGTACTAAAAACACTAAAGGTACTAAAAGTACTAAAAATTTAAAAAATACTGAAAGTACTACAGGCCTTGCGATGAGGTGGCGACTTGTCCAGGGTGTACCCTGCCTTCCGCCCGATTGTAGCTGAGATAGGCGCCAGCGCCCAGCGGTAGAAAATGGATAGATGGATGGATGAAAGTACTACAGGTACTAAAATTACTAAAAGTACTTTGCTTTTCAGCCAAAAGGTTTTTTTTTTAATTGAAATATATTTTCAAGCAAGAAGAGTGATATATATATATATATATATATATATATATATATATATGTATATATATATATATATAAATATATATTTATGTGTAATCAAAAAAAATATTTTTTGATTTCCCTATATCTACAGTACACACATATATATATATATATATATATATATATATATATATATACATATATATGTAGGTGTGGGAAAAATCACAAGACTACTTCATCTCTACAGAACTGTTTCATGAGGGGTTCCCGCAATCATCAGGATCATCTCCTATATATATATACATATACTCATATACATATATATATATATATATATATATATATATATATATATATATATATATATACATATATATATATATATATATATATATATATACATATATATATATATATATATATATATATATGTATATGAGTATATGTATAAAATGGCGGTGGCTGGAACAAAAGCAGCTGCTTTGATGAGTTAGCTTGTGGGAGCGTGTCGCACAACTGGGTCATGGTGTTAGCAGCTGCACCGTGACCATGATGATGATTATGATGATGATGATGATGATGATGTTTAAAGTGGAGCACAGCTGCTCACACTCACCTGAATGCTCCTTTCTTGGATTTTCTCTGTTGCTCCTTGTTGCTGAGTCGGCAAAAAGACAGCACGGGACTTTTGTTTACACGCACGTACGCACACTGTAACTGGTGAATTTACTGAGGAATAAGTGAAAGTGAAACCAAACAAAAAGAATGTAAGTTAATACTACTGACCCACACACTCGTAAACATGTTAGCATATTAGCCCATGCTAACAATGTTAGCTTGAAAACACTCCTGCAGACATCACACATGAGATGCTTTAGTAAGAAATACTTGTTTTGGTTATATTGCAAAACTTCCCAACATTGCTCGGAGTTATGAATGAAGAATCTATTCGAGTAAAAACGCTACGGATGGTTTTAAAAATGGCTGCCACTGTGTACCTAAAATGCTTTGCTTTGTAATTAAAATGTTTTGTTCTTGATAAAAAATCAAACTTGATAGTTTGGAACATCAACATGCAAACAATGTTAGTTTATATTCAAACCAGGATTGTGGTAAGTACCTTTTTTACTGACTTTGGGTGAATATTGTAATCACAAAAATATTCATGTCTGAATACTTTGTACTTTCTGCAGTTGCAAAATATCGTCGTACCTTTACTTCAACTTCTTGCGTCATATTTACCATGAATAAAGTGAGACTTCAGATCTTTTCTGAACATCGTCTTGTTTTTCAACTTTACCATGTTAACATTTTTTGCCAATTTTGCAGCCAACCACCTCAAGTTCATATAACATGCCTCTTGACACATGCTAGCTGTTAGCATGTCAATATTAGCATGCCAACTCTTTTAGCTCTATGCCTCAAAATCATGTAACTTGGTACTTCATACATGCTAACTGTTAGCATGTTAATATTAGCATACTAACTATTTTAGCTCTATGCCTCAAATTCATGTAACTTGGTACTTGACACATGCTAACTGTTAGCATGTTAACATTAGCATGCTAACTATTTTAGCATTATGAGTCAGAGTCATATATCTGGGTACTTGATACATGCTAACTGTTAGCATGTTAAAATTAGCATACTAACTATTTTAGCTCCATGCCTCAATGTCATGTAACTTGGTATTTAATACATGCTAACTTTTAGCATGTTAATATTAGCATGCAAACTCTTAATTACATGCCTCAAAGTCAAGTAACTTGGTATTTGATACATGCTAACTGTTAGCATGTTAATATTAGCATGCTAACTATTTTAGCTCTAAGGCTCAGAGTCATGTATCTATGTACTTGAAACAGGCTAATTGTTAGCATGTTAATATTTGTATGCTAACTCTTAGCTTTGTGCCTCAGAGTCATATATATTGGTACTTGACACATGCTATCTGTTAGGATGCTTACTCTTTTAGCTCTATTTCTCAAAGTCATATGTATTGGTACTTGATACATGCTAACTGTTAGCATACCAACTCTTTTAGCTCTATGCCTCAGAGTCATGTGACTCTGTACTTGACACATGCTAACTGTTAGCATGTTGATATTAGCATGCTCACACTTTTAGCTCTATGCCTCAGTGTCATGTGACTTTGTACTTGACACATGTTAACTGTTAGCATGTTAATATTAGCATGCTAACACTTTTAGCTCTATGCCTCAGAGTCATGTGACGTTGTACTTGACACATGCTAACTGTTAGCATGTTAATATTAGCCTGCCACCTCTTTTTGCCCTATGCCTCAAAGTCATATATCTTGGTATTTGATACATGCTAACTGTCAGCATGTTAATATTAGCATGCTAACTCTTTTAGCTCTATGCCTCAGAGTCATATATATTGCTACTTGACACATGCTATCTGTTGGCATGCTAACTCTTTTAGCTCTATGCCTCAGAGTCATGTAACTTTGTACTTGACACATGCTAACTGTTAGCATGCTAATATTAGCATGCTAAGACTTTTAGCTCTATGCCTCAGAGTCATGTAACTTTGTACTTGACACATGCTAACTCTTAGCATGTTATTATTAGCATGCTAACACTTTTAGCTGTATGCCTCAGAGTCATATGACTTTGTACTTGGCACATGCTAACTGTTAAAATGTTGATATTAGCATGTTGCGCGGCAGTGAGTATTATTATGTTTAACAACCATTGTTTACAATGCTGAGTTCGGACTTCTTCTGACTTTGTGTGCCTGGAACTGGTCTTGGCAAAGTGGACTTTCCCCCGACTAGTTCTGGCCGTCATTGGGCGTCACACAACATAAACATGGCGGCGGGCCCGCTTTTGCACAGAGTTGTCGTCATAGCGACACCTCTCTTGGTCTCGCCAGAGGACGTTTTTGTCGAGAAAGCCGTCCAACACACACACACACATGCACACGCACACACACACCCACACGCACACGCACACGCACACGCACACACCTGTCTTCAACCTCAATAAAACAAGTAGGAGGAGGAAGATGCTGCTTGATGTCCGTTGAAGGTTAGGGAATTTTTATACATTTAATTTCATACACTGAATGTTTATACATTACATTTTCATGCACTGAATTTAAAACACAGATTTTTTCATACATTTAATTTTTACACACTGAATTTTTTTACTCTGAATTTTTATACACTGATTGTTTATGTATTTAATTTTTATACATTGATTTCAAAACACTGAATTTTTATACACTGAATTTTAATACATAAACATATGTACGTATATATATATATATATATACATACACATCAATAATTGCACCTTCATGACGTCAACACATTGACATGAAATATTGTTATTATTATCATTATTATTTTAGTGTTCATCTTCATGATAACAACAACACTCGCCTCAACTTGCTGCACAAAACAATGGATTCATGTCCAAATTGCGATTCTTATTCATCCCGGTTTTAAATCCATTCATCATTTCCATGAATCATTAAAAGAATATACCGTATTTTCTTGAATTGCCACCGGGGCGCTAATTAATTTAAAACCTCTTCTCACTCCGGCGCTTACCAAAGACATGCGGTACAGGCAAGCATGCGCTAGTTATTTTAAAACCTCTTGTCACTCCGACGCTTACCAAAGGCATGCGGTAAATTTAGGCCTGCGCTTATAAATCTGAGTGTGGTGTAAAGATACCATCATGAAAAGCACATTTAATAAAAAAAACTTTATTATGGTCTTACCTTTACTTATAAATGAAGTCCATGCGCAGCTCCTTCTGATCAAAAGCATCAATAACTTGTTTATAGAAGTCTTCCTTATCTTGCTTCAGTTTTAAAAGTCTCTCTGTCTCGATAGAGATCTTCCTTTATTACCTCCTGCTTTGATTGAAAGTCCAGTTTAGAAAACGGTTTTATTTTAGATATGTAATTCTCCATGTTAAAAGTGCAAGCGAAAGGAAAAAATAAACGATCGCTGCTCACTTTTGCTGCTTGTTGTCACTTCTTCTGCAGTGTAGTCGCAAGAAGGATCACTAGCGCCCTCTACCACCAGGAGGCGGAGGTCATTTAATGACTCATATTTGACACACGCAGCTACGGTATATTAATAAAACATAGCTGCTTACTGTTCTTTTTAGCATATTCAATAGCTTGGACCTTGAATCCTACTGAATAGCTCTTAATCTTCTTCCCTTTATGCGATTTCAAATGATTGAAATCTGCCTCCTCCATTTTGAAATTGATGACAGGTGAAGTGTCACTCGTGACGTGACGAGTTGGACCCGGCGGTAATTCCAGGCATATGCTAATTATTTGGCAAAACGAGTTTGACCTGGCGTTAAATCCTGAGCCGGCGGTAATGCTAAGCATGCGCTAATTATTTTGCAAAACAAGTTCGACCCGGCAGTAATTCTAGGCAGGCGCATACTATATATCTGGCGGCAATTCAATGAAATACGGTATATATATTTTGAATCGTTTTGTTTCCAAAGATTCTGTCCTCTATTTGGAATGCGTTCTTCTGTAATGACTCATGTCACACACACAGTCAGTACTTCCACAAAGTACTGACATATATTGACTTCTACACTTTTAACAAGTACATTTAAAAGTATATCTACAAAAACTACACAACACATCACACCTTGTCAGAGTGTAAAGATGTGAAGAGAAATCACCTGTGCATACAGGAAGTGTCTTACCTGGAGCCGCTCTCAGTGCACAGGTGCGCCCCCTCAGGTTGAAAACGCTCATTACACCTGCAGGCAGGTTGTCCACAAAGAAAGCTGAGATCTTTATTGTGTGAATGTTACAAACTTTCACACAATAACACTTCCTACTTCAAACTGTTCAGTCTATTCAGGAATCACCCTTGAAAAATGTACAAAATTCCCAGATTTCCCAGAAATCCAGGTTTTCCAGGACATTTTTTCCCCATTCAAAATGAATTGGCCATTTTTCACACTTCCAACAGTTTCACATTTTTCAACCTATTCTAAACATTCCACCTCCAACGCATTCCACTCACCCTGGGAATTCCAACTATCATTTTTCCACATTCAAAAAAATTCCAGGAATTCCCAGAAATACCAATTTTTCAAACCATTTTTTCACCTTTTTTTCTGTCGACTACGCCTTCCACATTTTTCAACCCACTTCAGCAGTTCCACCGTCAAAACATTCCTCTCAAACAGGACAAAAAACAAAGTTGTTTTCTGAACAGGAAAATTTCCCGGTTTTCCCGAAATTCCAGGAATTTCCTAACACCATTTCTTAATTAAAATTGTTACTACTTCACCATTTCTCGACCGATTTGAAACTTTCCAACACCAACCATATTTGGAATTTTCAAAAGATTTCCCGTTTTTCCCGAAATCCCTAAATTTCTATGAAATTCCCATTGAAAAGAATGGGACATATTTCAAAGTTACACCACACCCACATCTTTCATCCGATTCAAACCGTTCCAACTTCAAAATATTCAGCCTGTTCAGGAATTGTGTGTTCCCTTTCAACAATGATTAAAAACTTTCCCGGATTTCCAAGATAACACAGAATTTACGGCCATTTTCCCCATTCAAAAGGAATTATCCATTTTTCAAACTTCCACCAGTTCCACATTTTTCAACCTAATCAAAGCATTCCACGTTTAACATGTAGCACCCCTACTGTAGGATAGCAGGTTAGTACAACAATTTAGATTACTAGGTTCTTGGCCGTATAATTGAGATACTCGAAATGAGACGTTTTGTACGTAGTGGACCACAGAACAGCTGCTGGCAAATTTATTGCACAATAATAAACAACAACACATGAACAGTGTGCTTTTTGAATTGAAAATACCCCAAAAATAAAATAAAATAGAGCTCTGTTACAAAAATCAAAATAGAAAAAATAGAAGAAATGTCCCTTTTAAATTTGAATTCTACCCGGGTAGTACTGAATTGAACACTGTCTATATTCCTTTGTTGGGAATCCTTAGTTCTTTTGTAATCCGTTATTCCGTATTGATTCGGTTCGATACTTGCAACTCTGATGGTAGATCAGTTCAGTAATAGGTCACTGCAGAGGGTGGAGACCGATGTAGCTGGCCACACCACATCCAAGCGCTCCCTCTCCGCAGACTCTCACTCACTGGTACTGGCTCGCCATCAAACTCAAGTCCAGCTTGGAACCAGACTTCAGGATCACACAAAAAAACAATCTGCACATAGCGGTACAGAATGTAATCAATTAGAATACTCTTTTTACTCTTAGTTCTCTTCCATATGGTACCATATTAACTTCAATTTTAAATCAATAAACACAGTTACTCATACATATGAATACTGGTCAGTTCACACTGTACTCCATATAAGTCTGTAAGACTTTAACAGCAGCATTAAATCATGAAAACTATAGTAGCTTCACTTCTTAATAATTCAATGAATTACATCCATTTAAGGATTTTTACCTTTATATCTTTAAATTATGAACCGTGAAATATAACTTTTTAAACCATCACATAATAAATAAATAAATGATAAATGGGTTGTACTTGTATAGCTGTCGACAACAGCCCAGATGCTGCCACGTGTTTCTTCTGCCTCAAGGAGTTGGAGGGCTGGGAGCCGGACGATGACCCACAGAAAGAGCACAAATCGCATTCACCCTCGTGTCACTTCTTGGCCCTGAAGAAGAAAGTAGAGGAGCTGCCTTTGAACGAGTTCTTGAAGCTCTACCAGGCGAGGCACAAGCGCCTCATCAGCAAAAACTGTAACGAGGCCGTCGACAAGTTTGAGGTGGCTGCAAGATTGGTGAAATCGGAAATTCTCAAGATGGAAATGGGCAAATAAGACATTGGGTGTGTATGTAAATATGTACAGCATTTGTTTTGTGTTAGCTATACTTTGCCGTTTTTATTCGTAAATTGTGGACGGTATTTTTTATTTTACTTATACATTGTACCTTTCAGTTTAAGGTTTACTTA
Organism: Nerophis ophidion; assembly: GCF_033978795.1. Taxonomy (NCBI): domain Eukaryota; kingdom Metazoa; phylum Chordata; class Actinopteri; order Syngnathiformes; family Syngnathidae; genus Nerophis; species Nerophis ophidion. The sequence goes on along the minus strand of NC_084611.1, from coordinate 44,972,001 downwards.
GTGCGGTCTCAGTGCATGTTTTTTTTACCATATTTGATTACCCATATAAGTTTTCATGTAGGGACGGCGTGGCGCAGTGGAAGAGTCGCCGTGCACAACCCGAGGGTCCCTGGTTCAATTCCCACCTAGTACCAACTTCGTCACGTCCGTTGTGTCCTAAACAAGACACTTCACCCTTGCTCCTGATGGGTCCTGGTTGGCGCCTTGCATGGCAGCTCCCTCCATCAGTGTGTGAATGTGTGTGTGAATGGGTATGTGGAAGTAGTGTCGGAAATCACATTTTGGTCATCATGTATTATAATGAGTATCATTTTAACTGCATCAATTGAATAAATTAAATGTATCAACAGTTCCCCTTTAAGCAGCAGGACAAGGCTGTTTTAGCAGCATTGGAATGAATGCAGCTCCTCTGCTCACTGCATGAGGCTGAACACAGTTACATTAAATAAACCTCTTTTACACAAAACAAAAATACAATAAAGTTATTCAACTGCAACATGCTAACATGTCACAAGACATCATATTACTCCAATTGGTTTTGTACATCTTAATTCTGTGTCTTATCAGATCCCTCTCTTTAGCATTACCTAGCATTACCAGTGTGGCTAGGCTAACAGGTTTGCTAACAGCAATGTACTGTAGGCCTCACTCACAAATTAACACTTACTGGAGTTCTCAGCAGCACAAAGCACAGCAATCCAACGCCCACTGGAACCCGGCTCGCTTATGCTGCTTTTCCAACACTCGGTCACAGAAGTAACAAGTATTTTTAACTTTTAAACTTTGTCTTTGTAATACAATGATGACTCGTGTCTTCACTGGGTGACGTTCAGTGAAGAAGTGACTGGAATAACAAAGGCGCATGCGCTCTCTACTGGCCAACATGTGAATAACGTGCTGTGTGCATGTATCATTAGTTTAACCCGGTAGTGAACACATGACTTTGACACATCATAAATTAACATTTTAAGTGACCAAAGGGACTTTTGGCACACCATAAATTAGAAATAAATAATAGGAGAATATATTAGTGACACTATATTTCCATATGGGTTACACACTCCCCCCTTAAGTCAGCATGAGTCCCTTCATGTGCTATAACATCTTGACTCAAATTGCTATAACCTCATGACTGTTGTAGTCACCAAAGGAAATGAGTGCGTGATTGAAACTGTCTAGAAGACTTTGAGCAAAAGAGATGAGGGGTTTACCCAACTGTGGGTAGTCCAATCGATCTGGTGGCCGCCTTGACCTTACAGATCGGCGTACCATATTGCCTTCACCACAGTCATCAGGTAAGTCGGTTCCCTCAGCTCGAGCAGCTTGAGCTTCTGGAATTTCAGTGTCATTTTCCGGATCTCCATTTTCATTACTTTCAACATTCAGATCCAGCAAGGGTATATCATCTTTTTGTTTTACATTGTCTGGCTCAGGCAAGACTGCAACTTCCTCAGGAGGTGGGTGTTCAGCATTGTTCTCCAACTGGTGATCTCCAACCACATCAGGGAATTCCTTTTCCTCTTCAACTGGCAACGGAGGCTCATTACAAGCAAAGGACTCCACTTGTGACTGGTTTTGTAGTGTCTCGCCCACTTCCTTCTCTGTGGGAGGATTGTCAGCTACAACCAGCTGTTTAGGGATGTTATAGACCTCTGTAAACCTCTTCTCAGTGAGAGCAGAAGTTTCCTCGGGAAATACTGTGTACTCCTCTTCAGACTCAGAACTTTCCTCTTTTTGGACCTGAGGAGAACTTTGTCTTGTCCTGGGACGACGAATCGGCTTTGGCTGATTGGGTTCCTCATCCTCGACTTCAACCAATTGTCCACAAGGCAGCAGAAGATCCCTGTGTAAAGTGCGGATTGGACCATCTTCATCTACTGGCTGGACCTTGTAAACAGGTAAGTCTCCCATCTGTTGTAAGACACTGTACACAGCGGACTCCCACTTGTAAGCGAGTTTGTGTTTGTTCTTCAGACGGACATTTCTCACCAGTACTCTATCTCCCACTTCAAGTGTAGACTCTCTGACTCGTTTATTCCACTGCTGCTTATTCCTCTCAGCAACCTTCTGGGAGTTTTCAATGGCTGTTTGATAACTCTCCTCCAGTCGAGACTTGAGGTTTCGCACATATTGGGAGTGAGATACGGGTGTTCCTTCCCTGACGGGTAGGTTGAATGCAATATCGACTGGAAGCCTGGGTTGTCTCCCAAACATTAACTCATAGGGACTGAACCCGGTGACTTCGCTTCTGGTACAGTTGTAGGCATGTGTGAGTGGTTTAACGAAATCACGCCAGTGACTCTTCTCTTTTTCTTTTAGAGTACCCAACATGCCAAGAAGGGTGCGGTTGAACCGTTCAACCGGGTTTCCCCTTGGGTGATAAGGACTGGTTCTCACTTTTTTGATACCGGCTATGGCACAAAGTTCTTTAATAGTGTGGGACTCAAAATCTCTTCCCTGATCACTGTGCAAGCGTTCAGGAAAGCCGTAGTGAACCAAGAAATGCTCCCACAGACACTTCGCAACAGTAGTAGCTTTTTGATCTTTCGTGGGTATGGCTACCGCATATTTTGTAAAGTGGTCTGTGATGACCAGAATGTCCTTGGTATTTTGGGAATCAGGCTCCAGTGATAGGTAGTCCATGCAGACCAATTGCATAGGCCTACTTGTCTGGATACTGACCAGCGGTGCTGCTTTCTCAGGCGGAGTCTTCCTCCTAACACACCGGCCACAGGTTTTGACCTTGTGCTCAACATCCGCAGCCATTCGTGGCCAGTAGAATCTTGACCTCACTAAGTCAATAGTACGGTCTATGCCCATGTGTCCCATGTTGTCATGGAGACACTTGAGTACAGTGACTCTGAGGGATTCTGGAAGAATTAGTTGATAGATTGTTTTCTCTTCACATTTCCGCTTCCTGTACAGGAGACCGTCTCTCATCTCAAGGCGTTTCCACTCCTTGAGCATCAGATTAAGTTCAGGAGAGTTAGGACCGATGTTCCGAGGTACTGGGCCTCCAGATTCCAACAGATGAATAACATGCTTGATGGTAGGGTCAGCTTCCTGTCGTTCTCGGAGGTCATCCTCACTGAAGATGGGTACCGTCACCTGACCCAATAATTCTTCATCACTGTAGATGTCTGGAACAGCGTCGCCGTTGAGAGCTAGAGATTCAACCAACGTGATGGAAGGTAAGTTGTCGGTTTCTCTTGTCAGGTGTCGGTGACATAGGGCTGTAACTGCGTCTTCAGGTAAGTTTAGATGGTCATGTGACGATGATAGATGATGTGAGGTGAACCGCTTTATTCTCTCTCTTTCTTCCAGTGAAGCGTCATCCTCAACCAACATTCCATGCGGTCGCCTGGAGAGACCGTCGGCATCTTGATTGCTCTTTCCAGCCCTGTACTTGATGTTGAAGTTGAACGTAGAAAGGGCTGCTAGCCAGCGATAACTGGCAGAATCTAGCTTAGATGAGGTGAGTATGTAAGTTAACGGATTGTTATCCGTTACCACAGTGAAGTTGTTACCATAGAGATAGTCCTGGAACTTCTCTGGGATTTCCCATTTTAAAGCTAGAAACTCCAGCTTGAGTGCTGGATATCTTGCCTCACTAGATGAAAGGCCCCTACTGGCATAGGCGATGACCCTTGATTGGCCGTCCTGCTCTTGGTATAAAGCAGCTCCTAAACCAGTAGTACTGGCATCCGTATGCAGTGTATAGGGGAGCTTTGCATCTGCGAACCCCAGGATGGGAAAAGATGTGAGCTTTTCTATGATGCATTCAAAAGCGTCCTGACAAGCAGGTGTCCACCGTTCTGCGAACGGCTCTTTTGGATTGAAATATTTCCCTTTACATGTCGTCATCTTCTGGCCTTTTCTGAGAGGTGGATAGCCAGAAATGAGACTGTTTAATGGCTTTACTATTTTAGAATAGTCCTTGACGAAGCGGCGATAATAGCCGGCGAAGCCTAAAAAGGACTTCAATTCTTTTAGGGTCTGTGGCCTTGGCCATGTTTTCAGTGCAATGACTTTTTCGGGATCAGTCTCGACACCATTTCTGGAGACGATGTGTCCAAGATAACGCACAGACGTCTGGAAGAATCTGCACTTCTCGGGAGAGAGCTTGAGACCATATTCTCTTAGCCGTTGAAGGACGTGCAGAAGTCTGGCCTCGTGTTCCTCCAGGGAGGCAGAGAACACAATGAGATCATCAAGAAAAACAAGCACCTCTTTCAGGTTAATGTCACCCATGCATTTCTCCATTAGGCGCTGAAATGTACTCGGCGCATTGGTTATCCCCTGGGGCATACGGTTGAACTCCCAAAACCCCAGGGGACAGACAAAAGCAGTCTTGGCTTTGTCACTCTCTTCCATACCAATTTGGTAGTACCAGGATTTGAGGTCCATCACGGAAAACCATTGTGACCCCGTGAGGGCGGAGAATGCTTCTTCGAGGTTTGGTAATGCATAAGCATCCTTAATAGTTTGTGTATTCAACTTACGGTAATCGACACAAAGTCGGACATCACCGTTCTTTTTCTTTACAACGACTATGGGTGAAGAGTAGGGTGACTCGGACTCCCGTATCACACCAGCTTCTAGCAGTATTTTAAGGTGTTTCCTGACAGCCTCATAGTCATTGGGATGTATGGGTCTTGAACGCTGTTTAAAAGGCGTCTCGTCTTTGAGCTTGATATGGTGCTTGACTTTGGTGGCATGACCAAAATCAAGGTCATGATGTGCAAACACATCAGAGTAACCATTGAGTTTCTCTGTGACTCTGGTTTTCCATTCCTCTGGTAGAGGAGAATTGCCGAAGTCAAACGTCAGGGTGTTGTTTGTGGACTGATTTGGAGAAGAGGTTGCACTACAACAGTTCACTGCATTCTTGTCATGTAATGAACTTTTTTCAACAATCTTATCAGGAACATGTAGTTCTGCGACAACACAGTTTGTAGGTAGTGTTATGTCATGGTCTGTCTCGTTTCTCAGCCAAACAGCCAACTTGTGCTGAGGCTGCTGGGGTAAAGTGACGAGACAATAGTCAACGAAAATGCCACCAGGTAAGACAGACTTTCTTGGCTGCTCCAGAACTGCCAACTTCTCCGTATTTGCAGAATTGACATTGACCTGGCCTTCCACAAGGACTTTATCATGTGCCGGAATAACTTGCTGCGGTTTCCCTTTAAGTGTCATTAGACCTATTTGCCCAGTGCTCTTTAGCTTTTGTCTGAATTCAAGTGCACTGAGGATTTGTTTGTAGCCATGAATAGTTGAAGTAGTCTTTTGAGTGTTGTATTGGCACTCTTCATCATATAACACATCAAGTAAGTTGGTACCTATTAGAACAGGCAAGTCACTGTTGGAGCGTTGATCAGGGACAACTAATGCTAGTGTGGTCACTTCGGGTGCAGTGTCAATAAACTCCTTTGGCAACCCAATACTGACTTCTACATAGCCCATATATGGGACTGACTGACCATTAGCACCTTCCACATCAAGAAGATTGAATGGCTGGATAGGCTGTTCTGACAGGTGCTCTGTGTAGAATGAGTTAGAAATTGTGGTCACCTGAGACCCTGTGTCAAGAAGGCAGTAACACTTTACACCTGACACAGTCACATCACTGATGCATTTGTTGCCAATTAAACCTTTTGGTATTTTAGATTGGTGCTTGGTACTATGAGAATAACTTGCAACATTCTGTTTGGAGCTGGTATTAGTCTTTGTTCCCGTTTGCTCCTCAACAGAAACAGAATTTAAAAATCCAGTTTGCTTTGTTCGTCCCACAGCTTTTGTTTCTTTTTGAGTTCTTGGCGTTTAGCCTCAACAACTTCCGGGTTGGACTCGTTGGGACAAACTGGCGCTATATGTCCATCTTCGCCACAGTTAAAGCAATACCACGCTCGTGGTTTCTTTTTGCTTCTATGGACATCCTCTGTCTTAGGCTCCTTTGCCTTGGATTTATTCGGCTTAGCTCCCTTGGAGGTAGCCTTTGTAGAAGATTCACCCATGGATGCTTTCAGGTTTGCCAACTGGGCTTGAAGTTGTGCTAGTTGTTTTTGTATTTTCTTTGTACCCTCATTATAGTTGTGCTTTACAGCAGCGGCTGCTATGTCCCTCTCATCTGTATCAGAGTTGTACACGTTCACATTATTAGACTGCACTTTAGCTTTGTTAAATCCAACATGTTGTTTCATACGACGAGATCTGGCAGCCTGCTTGTCTTCCTCCGTCCTCACTAAGAGCAACAACTCGGAGAACGAGGGCGGGGCATCTTTCTGCAGTTGGGACAGCTGAAGATGTGTGATTAAACTATTGTTGAAACATCCCCTGCAGAACTGTTTCAGCAGTTGCCGGTCTGCATCGCTGGCAGGAATGTCATTCCTCTTGACTACTTTGCTCAGTATTGACTGTAGGCGATGTAAATAAGCAGACGCCTTTTCACCCGGCTCTGCGGTGGTGGTAAGGAATACTGCAAAGAGCTCGTCAGCATCATCCACAGTACCGTAGGCTGAGTCAAGTACATGCAAATAGTCACGTGGGCTCGACTGGGGCCCAAGATGCTTTACAACATTTACAGCTGGAGGAAGGAGACTTTCTACAATCCTTCTGACCACTTGCTTGTCAGGGATTGTGGTATCGCTGAAGTAGAACTCAACATTACTACGCCAAGTGTCATAATCGACTTCCAGGCTGGGGCAGGGAGTTTTCCCAGAGAAAGGCCTCAACCTGGTATGGTGTGTTGACGACACGTCACTGCTCTTTACAATATGCTCCACGACCATTCTCTGCACCTCAGGTGTGTTAATTTGGTCAAGTGGTAGCTGAAAGGGTGATCTGGTACCACTAGGCAGGGTTTGTTTAAGTGGGGCCTCATTCACATTTAGAGTGGACTGGTTTGGGGTCTGGATGGACGCCGGTTCAACTCCACTCTTGTGAGGAGTAGACGAGGGGGTTTGGTGCTCAACCTCCTCATCTCGTTGAGCTGGCCGGCTTTCTTGAATTCTGGCCAACTCCTCTCGCAGGACTTCCTCAAAGTCTGTGCCACTCAATTTTGCAATGCCTTCAAGCTCACACAGGTAGAATTTGGTTATGTTCGAACCTGCATTAGCAGCATAAACACTAGATAAGAGCTGCACATAGTGTCTAATTTTGTCATCTGAAGAAGGTCTGTTATATGGTAAATCACGTGCAAGAACACTAACACCTTCACCAGATTTAAACTCAACAATAACTGAATTTGGGAATTTAGCATCGGAACTGTCAATTTTAACCACTCTTTCAATAGACCCATATTGTTTCAAAAAGTCAAATACCTCCTCATCTACTTCAGTACCAGACCAGTACTGAACTGGGTACCTTAATGTTTTCAGACTTAATGACATCCATATTTCAAGTGTTAAGTCAGAGGTATTACAAAAATTGTGAACAAACGTGCCAGAGCTGTTCTGTATTGTATGTACAGTATGAATTCGGAATCACAGCGTTCTCCTGGCTGGCTCGCCAAGTGTGTAGCACCCCTACTGTAGGATAGCAGGTTAGTACAACAATTTAGATTACTAGGTTCTTGGCCGTATAATTGAGATACTCGAAATGAGACGTTTTGTACGTAGTGGACCACAGAACAGCTGCTGGCAAATTTATTGCACAATAATAAACAACAACACATGAACAGTGTGCTTTTTGAATTGAAAATACCCCAAAAATAAAATAAAATAGAGCTCTGTTACAAAAATCAAAATAGAAAAAATAGAAGAAATGTCCCTTTTAAATTTGAATTCTACCCGGGTAGTACTGAATTGAACACTGTCTATATTCCTTTGTTGGGAATCCTTAGTTCTTTTGTAATCCGTTATTCCGTATTGATTCGGTTCGATACTTGCAACTCTGATGGTAGATCAGTTCAGTAATAGGTCACTGCAGAGGGTGGAGACCGATGTAGCTGGCCACACCACATCCAAGCGCTCCCTCTCCGCAGACTCTCACTCACTGGGACTGGCTCGCCATCAAACTCAAGTCCAGCTTGGAACCAGACTTCAGGATCACACAAAAAACCAATCTGCACATAGCGGTACGGAATGTAATCAATTAGAATACTCTTTTTACTCTTAGTTCTCTTCCATATGGTACCATATTAACTTCAATTTTAAATCAATGAACACAGTTACTCATACATATGAATACTGGTCAGTTCACACTGTACTCCATATAAGTCTGTAAGACTTTAACAGCAGCATTAAATCATGAAAACTATAGTAGCTTCACTTCTTAATAATTCAATGAATTACATCCATTTAAGGATTTTTACCTTCATATCTTTAAATTATGAACCGTGAAATATAACTTTTTAAACCATCACATAATAAAATAAATGATTATTTAACTGAAATCACATTTTGGTCATCATGTATTATAATGAGTATCATTTTAACTGCATCAATTGAATAAATGAAATGTATCAACAGTTCCCCTTTAAGCAGCATGACAAAGCTGTTTTAGCAGCATTGGAATGAATGCAGCTCCTCTGCTCACTGCATGAGGCTGAACACAGTTACATTAAATACACATCTTTTACACAAAACAAAAATACAATAAAGTTATTCAACTGCAACATGCTAACATGTCACAAGACATCATATTACTCCAATTGGTTTTGTACATCTTAATTCTGTGTCTTATCAGATCCCTCTCTTTACCATTACCTAGCATTACCAGTGTGGCTAGGCTAACAGGTTTGCTAACAGCAATGTACTGTAGGCCTCACTCACAAATTAACACTTTCTGGAGTTCTCAGCAGCACAAAGCACAGCAATCCAACGCCCACTGGAACCCGGCTCGCTTATGCTGCTTTTCCAACACTCGGTCACAGAAGTAACAAGTATTTTTAACTTTTAAACTTTGTCTTTGTAATACAATGATGACTAGTGTCTTCACTGGGTGACGTTCAGTGAAGTGACTGGAATAACAAAGGCGCATGCGCTCTCTACTGGCCAACATGTGAATAACGTGCTGTGTGCATGTATCATTAGTTTAACCCGGTAGTGAACACATGACTTTGACACATCATAAATTAACATTTTAAGTGACCAAAGGGACTTTTGGCACACCATAAATTAGAAATAAATAATAGGAGAATATATTAGTGACACTATATTTCCATATGGGTTACAAACACATTCCACTTATCCTGGAAATTCAAATCATCATTTATTTAACTTAAAAAAAAATCCAGGAATTCACAAAAACATCCCGTTTTTTAAACCCTTTTTTCACCCTTTTTTTCTGTCGACTACACCTCCCACATTTTTCAACGTAATCAAACCATTCCAACTTTCAAACATTCCTTTTAAGCAGGACAAACAATTGTTTTTTGAAGTGGAAAAATTCCTGTTTTTCCAAAATTCCAGGAATTCCGTAACACCATTTTTAAAGTAAAAATGTTACTACTTCACCCTTTCTCGACTGATTGGAAAAATTCCAACACAAACTCATTTTTTTCATTTTTTTTTAAATTCCTGCATTTCCCGACATTCCTTAATTTCTATGAAATTCCCATTGAAAAGAATGGGACATTTTTAAAAGTTCCACAACTCCGACATCTTTCATCCAATTCAAACTGTTCCAACTTCAAAATATTCAGCCTGTTCGGGAATTGTGTGTTCCCTTTCAACAATTATTTAAAAAATTCACGGATTTCCTAGAATTCCCTGTTTTTATGGACATTTTCTCCATTCAAAATGAATGATCCACTTTTTAAACTTCCACCAGGTCCACATTTTTCAACCTATTCTAAGTATTCCACCTTTAACACATTCATCTCATCCTGGAAATTCTATAATTTCTTCCAAGTTCAACACATTTCCATAAATTCTTATCTTTTTCTAACCTTATTTCCAAGTTTGTTTTTTATTGTGATGACTCCTTTCACATTTTTCAACCCACTTGAAGCGTTTGACTGTCAAAACATTCCTCTCAATCAGGACAAAAAAACAAGTTGGTTTAAGAACTTTGAAAATTCCCGGTTTTCCCAACATTCCGTAATATAATTTTTCAGTTAAAAACTGTTACTACTTCAACATTTCTTGCCCGATTTAAACAATTCCAACACCAAGCAATTCAGCTCATTCAGGACCTTCATGCTCCTCATCATTTTCAAAAGTTTTCCCACATTTCCAGGAAGTTCCCATTGAGATGAAATGGCCATTTTTCCAAGTTGCACAATTCCCACGTTTTTCAAGCTATTCAAAGCATTCCAACATCAACACATTCCACTTTTCCCGGACATTCCAACTAACACGTTCCCAAGTTCCAAAACTAATTCCGGTTTTCCTGTAAATTCAAAGCATTCAAACATTCAAACTATTCTTACATTCATACAACATTCTGCCCACATTTCAGTTCAACTTCAGCATTGGGGCATTCACACGACATTCAAAAGCTGCATAAGAGGAGCAAAGGGAGTGCAGTGTGCCTGCCTGGCCACTAGTCGGCCATCTCGCTGCCTGAGAAGCTGAGAGAACCTAGCCTCCTTGAACGCATCAAACGGCGCACAACAACAGTGGAGACTGAGGGCAAGGTGCAGTGGAGGAAGAGACTATGGGCTCAGAGCTAATGTTAGCATGTGTGTTTACTTGCGCTATTGCTACGATGGTCACAAACATTGGCGTTACCTTACAGCTGCGGCTGTAGGCAACCTCCTGGTGGGTGCTTAAAAGGATGCATGTGAAGTATCACAAGTGGTCTGCATGCGCTGTAAAATGTTGTCCCGTAATAATTGTCCTATTGTTGTTTATAATCCCCTTGTCAGCATTATTGATGACGACTCAGCAGTTTTCTCCTTTGCACTGGAATGTTGGTTGTTACTTTCTCATGCACCCCATATTATTATTAACATGAAAAAACAACAACTAATGACATTACTCGGCTTGGCGAGGTTGGGAGAGTGGCCGTGCCAGCAACCTGAGGGTTCCTGGTTCAATCCCCACCTTCTACCAACCTCGTCACGTCTGTTGAGTCCTTGAGCAAGACACTTCACCCTTGCTCCTGATGGTTTGTAATAAGGGCCTTGCATGGCAGCTCCCGCCATCAGTGTGTGAATTTGTGTGTGAATGGGTAAATGTGGTAATAGTGTCAATGCGCTTTTAGTACCTTGAAGGTAGAAAAGTGCTATACAAGTATAACCCATTTACCATTTACCATTTACTCTAATTATTACCCACCTCCATTCAAGGCTTCGCCTTACTTGTACTTTAGTTAAATCAAGGCTCCGCCCTCTTAGTGCTTGAGTTCAATCAAGGCTCCGCCCTCTTTGGACTTTAGTACAATCAAAGCTTCGCCCTCTTTGGACTTTAGTTCATTCAAAGCTCCGCCCTCTTTGGACTTTAGTTCAATCAAAGCTCCGCCCTCGTTGGACTTTAGTACAATCAAAGCTCCGCCCTCGTTGGACTTTTGTTCAATCCAAGCTCCGCCCTCTTTTGACTTTAGTCCAATAAAAGCTCCGCCCTCTTTGGACTCTAGTTCAATCAAAGCTCCGCCCTCGTTGGACTTTAGTACAATCAAAGCTCCGCCCTCTTTGGGCTTTTCTTCAATCCAAGCTCCGCCCTCTTTTGACTTTAGTTCAATCAAAGCTCCGCCCTCTTTGGACTCTAGTTCAATCAAAGCGCAGCCTATGTGTGTGCGCGCGCGCGTGTGTGTGTGTGTGTGTGTGTGTGTGAGAGAGCATGTGTGTGATAGTGTGTTTTGTGTGTGAGAGAGTGTGTGTGTGTTTGTGTGTGAGAGAGTGTGTGAGTGTGTGTGTGAGAGAGAGTATGTGTGTGTGTGTTTTGTGTGTGAGAGAGTGTGTGTGTGTACATGTGTGTTTTGTGTGTGAGAAAGAGAGTGTGTGTGTGTGTGAGAGAGAGAGTGTGTGAGTATGTGTGTGTGTGTGTGAGAGAGAGAATGTGTGTGTGTGTTTAGTGTGTGAGAAGGTGTGTGTGTGTGTGTGTGTGTGTGTGTGTGTGTGTGAGAGAGAGAATGTGTGTGTGTGTTTTGTGTGTGAGAAGGTGTGTGTGTGTGTGTGTGTTTTGTGTGTGAGAGAGAGTGTGTGTGTTAAAGTTAAAGTTAAAGTACCAATGAAAGTCACACACACACTAGGTGTGGCGAAATTATTCCCTGCATTTGACCCTTCACCCTTGTTCACCCCCTGGGAGGTGAGGGGAGCAGTGGGCAGCAGCGGTGCCGCGCCCGGGAATCATTTTTGGTGATTGTGTGTGAGTGTGTGTGTGTGAGAGAGAGAGAGAGTGTGTGTGTGTGTTTTGTGTGTGAGAGAGAGTGTGTGTGTGTGTTTTGTGTGTGTGAGAGAGAGTGTGTGTGTGTGTTTTGTGTGTGTGTGAGAGAGAATGTGTGTGTGTTTTTTGTGTGTGAAAGAGTGTGTGTGTGCGTGTGTGTGAGAGAGGGTATGTATGTGTGTGTGCGTTTTTTGTATAAGTGTGTGTGTGTGTTTTTGTGTGTAAGTGTGTGTGTGACAGAGAGAGTGTGTGTATGTGTGTGTGTGAGAGAGAGTATGTGTGTGTGTTTTGTGTGTAAGTATGTGTGTGTTTGTGTGAGAGCGAGAGTGTGTGTGTGTGCGTGTAAGAGAGAGAGAGAGTATGTGTGTGTGTGTGTTTTGTGTGTAAGTGTGTGTGTGTGTGAGAGAGAGAGAGTGTGTGTGTGTGTGTGTGTGAAAGAGAGAAAGCGTATGTGTGTCTGTATGTTTTGTGTGTAAGTGTGTGCGTGTGTAAGTGAGTGAGAGAGAGAGAGTGTGCGTGTGTGCGTGTGTCCGTGCGGTGTGTTTGTGCGTGTGCGTGCGTGAGTGTGTGTGTGCGTGTGTAAGTGTGTGGATGTGTGTGTGTGTGTGTGCGAGTGAGAGAGAGTGTGTGCGTGTGCATGTGTGTCTGCGTGTGTGTGTGTGTGTGCGTGTACGTGCTGTCAACAATGGCGTACATCAGTTCCACATTAACGCTTCACCACCTCGCTGCTCCATTTTGTCTCCCAGTGAACATTTTCTCTCACTTCTGTCTTTCCTGCTCACCACATCTTTTATTTGTCAGGACTATAGTCATCATCTGCCATGTTGTACTTAGCAGCCAGGACGCTGTCTAAACATTGCCACACACTTCTGCTTCTAGGGTTATCATCACCTTTTCTTCCTTTTTCAACAGTTTTGTTGCACACCTCCATTATCAAGGTGTGTGTGTGTGTGTGTGCGTGTGTGAGTGTGTGTTCTTTTGCTCTGTTGCTCTCACTCTGTATGCCCCCCCCCTCCCCCACAAAAATATAATGAATAATAACAAACTACATATAAGTAATGATATTTATATGTAAAATATTCTTCTTCGTTGTCTATTTCTAAAAGACATGTTAGTTGCGTGTTTGGCCCGCTGGAGGGCAGTAGAGCGCCACGCTGGCAGTTCCGGTCCACGTGATGAAAAGTGCAGTCACGTGATGAAAAGTGCAGTCCATCCTGCGCTGCATGATCGAGGGACAGAAAACGAAAGTGAAAGAGTGTCCAACATGACATGTTTGTGTCTGCCGGGAGGACACGCCCCCGTTTAAAGATGCCCCCAACCAAGGGAGTAGGTTTGATTTTGAGATTGGTGGGGACACAAAAGTGCTCCAAGGCAGTACTCTGAAAGTTTACTTTATTTTTTTTTTTTACATTAGCAATCATAATTTCACGTCATGCAGATGTTATAGGGTAAAGTAACTAAAATGAAAGCAAATGAGACAACTTGGAAGAGTTCTCATCTTTACTCTTTAGTGTAGGGCTGTAGTGCAACTGTGCATCATACTGTCAATTAACATAGCCTACTGTCCATCAACATCAGAAATACATTCATGCAATACAACATTGTAAATAAACATAAATGAACTGTAATAATCTTTTCCCCAACTTGTGTTTAAATCACTCACAATTTTTCCCTTCATCTACTTCTTTCTATTGCTGCTTTTGTACTGTAAATATGTTACATGAAACTAAAAAAAAAAATCAAAAAATAAAACGGAAAGGTGAAATCCGGCGATCTGATTGGCTGGTAACCGTGGTTTAAATATTCTAAAGCCTGATCACAGCGTAGGCTATCACTCCGCCTCAGGCACGTCTGACTGGTATGAATGGAAGTTGTTGTCATGTATCCATGACAACGGACTGTTGCAGTCCGTAGAAAAAGACAGCTGATGTTTTTCCGATGTTAAAAAACGGACTAATATAGTTGAATTCACATGTTTAAGGTTAACTTCAACCTACGGGGAGGGTTAACAATGGTAAAGGGGACTGAGCATTGACTTTCACCTGAAAAAATGCGGAGGAAAAGACGAGATGCAGTGCTAATTTGGAGCTAACGTCTGGATAGGTGGGACTGTTTTTTCCACAGTCAGGAGTGACAGCGGGGACAGCCAATCACACATAAGTTAGCATGAACGCGGCAACCAATCAGGGAGGGATATTTAGGTTAGAGGCGGGACTTCTAGCAGAGACCGACATTTAACCCTTTCTGTGCCATAATCATTGACTAAACATTACGGGCAGCGCTTGTATTGATAGTGACTACACAGTAGCGGCTGGATATTGGTAGGGACGTGTCCCTAGCGTCCCTACCCAATTCTACGCCCTTGCCTCTAACACAGCAAATATTCATTTAGTGGAACACACACACACACACACACACACACACACACACACACACACACACACACACACACACACACACACACACACACACACACTCACACACATATAAAGATAATATTAGATATTAAATATATTACATATTGGGGCATATTGGTGTGTGTTGATCACAGATGTGATGAGGGGAACTTACCTTCTCATTCATTATGACTATTCTCATGCATTTTTTTTTTATCAATACGCTATTCTAATCCATTGTTACCAATAAATAATCAACTATTCTCATCCATTTTTATCAATATAAATCTACAAAAAAAATCATACATTCTCATTCCTTCTCACCATTCTCATTCATTCTAAGTATTTTCATCCATTGTTTTCAATACTCAACTGTTCTGTGTTTATCAATACTAATCTATTTAAAAAAAAATAAAAAATAAAAAATCATACATTCTCATTCCTTCTCACCATTCTCATCAGTTCCCATTTATTCTAACCATTCTTTTTCATTGTTATCAATACTCAACCATTCTCATTGTCAAGACTGGGACTTGGGTGAGGGTTGTTTTCTCGAGGTGCAAAGCGATTGGAGTGGACACGGCGTGAAGGTAAAGACATATTTAATTTTACTCATAAAAAGGATCAAAGAAAAGGAGCTCACAAGGAGGTACAAAAACTTGGCTGTGAAAAAAAAAACGTGCACTAAGGCAAAACTATGAACATAAAACGAAAACGTGCACTATGGCATAAATAACAAAAAACTTACGTGGCAGGGAAAAGAGCAGCATGAACTTTGACTTAGACAGAGTGACAAGAGTGCAGAGCATGAATGTGATGTCGCCAGGCAGACCACCAGAAAATCACAGGCTTAATACTGATGTGGTGATTGAAAACAGGTGCATGAATTCAAATGAATCAGGTGCGTGAGTCGTGAGGACAGGTGAACTGATTGGTAGTCATGGTGACAAAAAAGGGAGTGAAAAAACAGGAACTAAAAGAAAAAAAAAAGAGTCCAAAAACCAAACAGAACATAGCCAAACAAGACATGATCAAAAAGACATGACACTCATCCATTGTTATCAATACTCAACTAACCTCATTATTCTTTTATCAATACTCACCTATAAATTGTTATCAATACCCTACTATTTTCAATTATTTTTGTCAATACTCAACTATCCTTATCAATTGTTATTAATACTCAACTATCTTTATTATTTTTTTTTAATCAATACTGAACTATTTTCATCCATTGTTATCAATACTCATCTATTGTTATCAATACCCAACTATTCTCAATTATTTTTTGTCGATACTCAACTATTCTTATCAATTGTTATTAATACTCAACTATCCTCACCAGTTGTTTTATCAATACTGAACTATTAGCATCCATTGTTATCAATACTTAACTATTCAATTTATTTTAGCAATACTCAACTATTCTCATCCATTGTTATCAATACTCAACTATTCTCAATTATCTTTTTTTATCAATACTCAACTCTTCTCATCTATTTTTAATAACACTCAACTATTCTCATAATTTTTTTAATCAATACTCAACTTTTCTCATCCATTTGTATCCATTCTTATTCATTCTCACCTTTTTGTATGTAATCAGAATCAGAATCACAATCCCATTCATTGTTATGCATTCTCATCCACTCTCATCCAATTTAATCATGTATTGTCAGCCATCATCTCTTCTCTTCTCATTCATTCTCATCTATTGTCATCCATTCTAAACAGTTGTTCTGTATTCTCATTCGTTCTTATTTACTTGAATCCATTCTTATTCATTCTCATAAATTCTTATTCAATCTCATCCATTTTTATTAATGCTTATTAATCCTTATCTATTCTCATCCATTTGTATTTATTCTCATTAATTCTTATCTATTTCCAGACATTCTCTATTTTCATTCATTCTTATGCATTCTCATCTATTTTTATCCATTCTCATCCATTTTTATCATTTCCTTATTCCTTCTCATACATTTTCATTCATGCTCATCCATCCATTCTTATCAATTATCATCTACTCTTATTCATTCTTTATTCTCATACACTCCCATTCATTCTCATACATTCTCATTCACGCTCATCCATCCAATCTTATCACTTATCTTCTACTCTCATTCATTCTTTATTCTCATAAACTCCCATTCATTCTCGTACAGTACATTCTCATCCACGCTCATCCATCCATTCTTATAAGTTATTTTCTACTCTTATTCATTCTTTATTCTCATATATTCTCATTCACGCTCATCCATTCGTATACATTCTCATTCTCCCTAATCCATTATTGTACATTCTCATCTACTCTCATTCATTATTTACTCTCATTCACTCTCATCCATTCTTATACATTCTCATCCATTCCCATTTATCCTGATCCATTCTCATTCTTTCTAATGTATGGTCACAAATTCTCATCCATTCTCATTGTTGTAAGTGTATTCTCACCAATTTTCAAAGGTCGTTTCTTATATATTCTCATCTCGTCTCATCCATTCTCATTTATTCTCAGTCATTCTCACTCATTGTATCAATTCTTAATTATTTCCATCTATTCTCATCCATTGGTATCCACTCACAGTTTTCTCTCCTGACTTTCAGTCTCATGCATTCTCATGGTGAATATGATTGGTACACTTACTGGAGTTGAATGTTTGACGCAGCATGTGTAAGGGAACATGTAAGATGATAAACACCAATAATAATAATAATAATAATAGTAATAATAATAATTAT
Source organism: Nerophis ophidion (assembly GCF_033978795.1). Taxonomy (NCBI): domain Eukaryota; kingdom Metazoa; phylum Chordata; class Actinopteri; order Syngnathiformes; family Syngnathidae; genus Nerophis; species Nerophis ophidion. The sequence continues at coordinate 44,954,594 of NC_084611.1, read as the reverse complement.
ATTAATAATAATTGATAATGATAATAATAATAATACAATAATAATAAAAATGGTAGTATTAGTAGCAATAATATAATAATAATAATAATAATGATGATAATAATAATAATGGTACTGATAATAATAATAATAATACAATAATAATACTAATAGTAATGTTAGTAATAATAAAATAATAACAATGATAAGAATAATGATACTAATAATGATAATGATAGTAATAATAATAATAATAATAATAATAATAATAGTAGTAAAACTAATGAAATAAACTATGATAGTATTAATAATGATAACGATAATAATAATGATAGTAATAGTATTATTAATAATAGTAAAAGTAATTATGATAATAATAATAATGATAATGATAATGCTATTAATAATGATTATAATAAAAATAACATTAGTAATACAAATCTAATAATAATAATAATAATGATAAGAAAAAAGATGCTAATAATGATGATTATAGTAATGATAATAATAATAGTACTAATAGTAAAACTAATAATGATAATAATAATAATAATGATACTAAAAATGATAATGATAGTAATAATAATAATACTATAATAGTAATAATAGTAAAACTAATATTGATAATAATAATAATGATAATGATAATAATAATCATAATAACAACAATAATAATAACAATAATAATAGCGTCTGCCTCACAATACAAAGGTCCTGCAGTCAAGGGTTCAAATCCAGGCTCGGGATCTTTCTGTGTGGAGTTTGCATGTTCTCCCCGTGAATGCGTGGGTTCCCTCCGGGTACTCCGGCTTCCTCCCACTTCCAAAGACATGCACCTGGGGATAGGTTGATTGGCAACACTAAATTGGCCCTAGTGTGTGAATGTGAGTGTGAGTGTTGTCTGTCTATCTGTGTTGGCCCTGCGATGAGGTGGCGACTTGTCCAGGGTGTACCCCGCCTTCCGCCCGATTGTAGCTGAGATAGGCGCCAGCGCCCCCCGCGACCCCGAAAGGGAATAAGCGGTAGAAAATGGATGGATGGACGGAATAATAGTAATACTATTACTATTAACAATAATACTAATGATAGTATTAATGATAACAATAATAATAATAGTACTACTACTACTACTACTACTACTACTACTAATGATATGATAATGATGATAATAATGTTGATAATAATGATATTAATAATAATAATACAAATAATAATGAAAATAACAGTAATAATAGTAATAATAGTAAAAATGATAATGATAATAATAATAATAATAATAATAATAACAACAACAACAACAACAACAATAATAATAATAATGATAGTAATAATAAAAATAATAGTAAATATAATAATAATAATAATAATAACAATGATAGTAATAATAATAATAATAGTAAAAATAGTAATGATAATAATGATAATAACAGTAATAATAACAATGATAATAATAATGATAATAATAATATTAATAAAAATTATAATAATAGTAATAATCACAATGATGATGATAATAACAATAATAATAATAACAATAATAGTAATCATAATGATGATGATAATGATAATGATGATAATGATGATAATGATAATAATGATAATTATTATAATAATAGCAAAAAAAGAAATTGCGCTGTTTTTTGAGTGCTTTAAACTGATGGCGTACCAGCCAGGACAACTTCACAAGCGGTGACATCATCGTCTCATTAGCACGATTGGCCATGACGCATGTGCATGTTGTTTTTATTTACATTTTAACTAAAATGCTAAGTGAGCGAGAAACCTATGTATTTTGGAC
>NC_084611.1:44922817-44947817 GCF_033978795.1 Nerophis ophidion | reverse complement strand
AGATATGCCGTATTTCCTTGAATTGCCGCCGGGGCGCTAATTAATTTAAAACCTCTTCTCACTCCTGCGCTTACCAAAGGCATGCGGTAAATGTAAGCATGCGCTAATTATTTTTAAACCTCTTCTCACTCAGGCACTTACCAAAGGCATGCAGTAAAAATTTGAGTGTGATCTAAGCTTGGACCTTAAATCCTACTGAATAGCTTTGAATCTTCTTCCCTTTATGCGATTTCAAATTACCGGTATTGAAATCAGCCTCCTCCATTTTGAAAATTATGATAGGGGAAGTGTCACTCGTAACGTCACGAGTTTAACCTGGCGTTAATACTAAGCATGCGCTAATTATTTTGCAAAGCGAGTTTGACCCGGCAGTAATTCAAGTCAGGCGCATACTATATGCCCTGCGGCAATTCAAGGAAATACGGTATGTATATATATATATATATATATATATATATATATATATATATATATATATATATATGTATATATGTATATATATATATGTATATATATATATATATATATATATATATATATATATATATATATATATATATATATATATATATATATATATATATATATATATATATATATATATATATTCATATATATACACACATATATATTTATATACTGTATATACACACACATATATATATATATACTGTATATATATATATACATATTATATATATACATATATAATATATATATATATATGTATGAATGTATGTATAAACCCCGTTTCCATATGAGTTGGGAAATTGTGTTAGATGTAAATATAAACGGAATACAACGATTTGCAAATCATTTTCAATTCATATTCAGTTGAATATGGTACAAAGTAACATATTTGACGTTCAAACTGATAAACATTTATTTTTTTGCAAATAATCATTAACTTTAGAATTTGATGCTAGCAACACGTGACAAAGAAGTTGGGAAAGGTGGCAATAAATACTGATAAAGTTGAGAAATGCTCATCAAACTCTTATATGGAACATCCCACAGGTGTGCAGGCTAATTGGAAACAGTTGGGTGCCATGATTGGGTATAAAAGCAGATTACATGAAATGCTAAGTAATTCATGAACAAGGATGGGGCGAGGGTCACCACTTTGTAAGCAAATCGTCAAACAGTTTTAGAACAACATTTCTCAACGAGCTATTGCAAGGAATTTAGGGATTTTACCATCTACGGTCCGTAAAATCATCAAAAAGTTCAGAGAATCTGGAGAAATCACTGCACGTAAGCGATGATATTACGGACTTTTGATTCCTCAGGCGGTACAGTATAAAAAACCGACATCAGTGTGTAAAGGATATCACCACATGGGCTCAGGAACACTTCATAAAACCACTGTCAGTAACTACAGTTGGTCGCTACATCCATCCATCCATCCATTTTCTACCGCTTATTCCCTTTCGGGGTCGTGGGAGGCGCTGGCGCCTATCTCAGCTACAATCGGGCGGAAGGCGGGGTACACCCTGGACAAGTCGCCACCTCATTGCAGGGCCAACACAGATAGACAGACAACATTCACACTCACATTCACACACTAGGGCCAATTTTAGTGTTGCCAATCAACCTATCCCCAGGTGCATGTCTTTAGAAGTGGGAGGAAGCCGGAGTACCCGAAGGGAACCCACGCTACATCGATAAGTGCAAGTTAAAACTCTACTATGGAAAGCCAAACTCGTTTATCAACAATATCCTGATACGCCACCGTATCGGGCTGGGCCCGAGCTCACCTAAGATGGACTGATGCAAAGTGGAAAGGTGTTCTGTGGTCTGACGAGTCCACATTTCAAATTATATTTGGATACAGAGGACGTGGTGTCCTCCAAAACAAAGAGGAAAATAACCATTTGGATGGTTATAGGCGCAAAGTTCAAATGCCAGCATCTGTGATGGTATGGGGGTGTATTAGTGCCCGAGGCATGGGTAACTTACACATCTGTGAAGGCACCATTAATGCTGAAAGGTCCATACAGGTTTTGGAGCAACATATGTTGTCATCCAAGCAACGTTATCATGGACGCCCCTGCTTATTTCAGCAAGACAAGTGTTACAACAGTGTGGCTTCGTAAAAAAAGAGTGCAGGTACTTCCCTGGCCCGTTTGCAGTCTAGACCTGTCTCCCATGGAAAATGTGTGGCGCATTATGAAGCGTAAAATACGACAGCGGAGACCCCGGACTGTTGAACGACTGAAGCTCTACATAAAACAAGAATGGGAAATAATTCCACTTTCAAAGCTTCAACAATTAGTTTCCTCAGTTCCCAAACGTTTATTAAGTGTTGTTGAAAGAAAAGGTGATGTAACACAATGGTGAACATGTCCTTTCCCAACTACTTTGGAAAATATTGCAGCCATGAAGTTCTAAATTAATTATTATTTGCAAAAAAGAAACAAAGTTTATGAGTTTGAACATCAAATATCTTGTCTTTGTAGTGCATTCAACTGAATATGGGTTGAAAAGGATTTGCAAATCATTGTATTCCGTTTATATTTACATCTAATACAATTTCCCAACTCATATGGAAACAAAGTTTTTATATATATATATATATATATATATATATATATATATACATACATATATATATATATATATATATATATATATATATATATATATATAATCATCTCCTGAAGATTGAGGGAACCCCTCATGAAACAGTTCTGTAGAGATGAAGTAGTCTTGTGATTTTTCCCACACCTACATATATATATATATATATATATATATATATATATATATATATATATATATATAAATATATATATATATATATATATATATATATATATATATATATATATATTTATATATATATATATATATATATACATATATATACATATTAGGTACACGTAATCATTAAAAATTATGTTTATCTGTGATTAATATTGATTAATTTTGACTTCACTACGAACAAATTGCAAATATTAATGATTAGATATTTTAATATGATATATACATATTAGGTACACCTATTAATGATTTCAAAATTCTGTTTATCTGTGATTAATCGCAATTAATTTTGAGTTAACTATGGACAAAATGTGAATAATCACAATACAATTTTTTAATTTGATATATATATATTAGGTACACTTATTAATGATTAAAATTGTTGTTCATCTGTGATTAATTGCGACTAATTTTGACTTAACTACGAACAAAATGTAAATAATCACAATTACATATTTTAATAACATGTATATTAGGTACACTCATTACTGATTCAAAATGATGTTTATCTGTGATTAATCGTAACTAATTTTGAGTTAACTATGAACAAAATGTGAATAGTCACAATTAGGTATTTCAATTTGACGTATACATTAGGTACACTTATTCTCACTAACTAATTAATGGTGAAAATGTTCTCCATAGGGTGAGAAGCTCTGTCATCCGGGAGGAGCTCAAAGTAAAGCCGCTGCTCCTCCACATCGAGAGGAGCCAGAAGAGGTGGTGTGGGCATCTGGTCAGGATGCCACCCAAACGCCTCCCTAGGGAGGTGTTTAGGGTGGGGAGGGAGGCAATGATGAGAGATATAGCAGATTAGTCTCTCTTAACAAGTGGCTGGATAGCTTCTGTAGACAACAGGGATTTACATTTATTGATAATTGGCCCTCTTTCTGGGGCAAACCTGGCTTGCTGAGGAGAGACGGCCTTCACCCTAACCAGGAAGGCGCAATGCTCTTGTCTCGGAACATAGATTTCGCATTGAGCCACATTTGACTAACTGCACTAGAGCAAGCCTGGTCTCAGGCAATTACAGAGCCTGCTAGCCTGGGTATGGAGTCAGTTAAGTTAGAACTAGCCAGCGCCAGGCTGGATGATCCCTGTACACATAGCAATTTTCGTAGAATAATACACAACTCACAAAATGTTTTTTCTGCTATGACTATGACTATGTCAGAGTTAGACATGCCTTCTACTGAGGTGGCAAATTATGATGCGTTCAGTTTATCGCAGCACCAAGTAGACAATCTGAAAATTCCCGTCATATCAATTCCTAGATATGGTCGTAATTATTTTAAGTACACTGCGCATAATAAACGCAACATTATTAATATTGCTACTACGGATATTTTTATCAACAACTCCTTAAAACAGCCCACTACCTATAATATGGGCTTTCTAAACATCAGATCTTTGTCTCCCAAAACGTTATTAGTTAATGAGGTCATTAGAGACAACAACCTTAACGTCATCGGTCTTAGCGAAACCTGGCTTAAACCAGACGACTTTTTTGCGATAAATGAGGCATCCCCTCCTAACTATACGAATGCGCATATTGCCCGTCCCCTTAAAAGGGGAGGGGGGGTCGCACTAATATACAACGAAAACTTTAACTTTAGTCCTAACTTAAATAATAAATATAAATCGTTTGAGGTGCTTTCTATGAAGTCTGCCACACCGCTGCCTCTGTGCCTGGCCTTTATCTACCGCCCCCCAGGGCCCTATTCGGACTTTATTAGTGAATTCTCAGAGTTTGTTGCTGATCTAGTGACGCACGCCGATAATATAATTATAATGGGGGACTTTAATATCCATATGAATACCCCATTGGACCCACCGTGCGTGGCGCTCCAGACTATAATTGATAGCTGTGGTCTTACACAAATAATAAATGAACCGACGCATCGCAGCGGTAATACGGTAGACCTAGTGCTTGTCAGAGGTATCACCGTTTCCAAAGTTATGATACTCCCGTATACTAAAGTAATGTCCGATCATTACCTTATAAAATTCGAAGTTCCGACTCATGTTCGGCAAGCTAATAATAATAATAACTGCTATAGCAGCCGCAACATTAATGCTGCCACAACGACGACTCTGGCTGACCTACTGCCCTCGGTAATGGCACCTATCCAAAAGTATGTGGGCTCTATTGATAACCTCACTAACAACTTTAACAACGCCCTGCGCGAAACCATTGATAGTATAGCACCGCTAAAGTTAAAAAAGGCTCCAAAAAGGCGTACGCCATGGTTTACTAAAGAAACTAGAGGTCAGAAATGATTATGTAGAAAGCTGGAACGCAAATGGCGCACGACTAAACTTGAGGTGCACCATCAAGCATGGAGTGATAGTTTAATAACTTATAAACGCATGCTTAACTTAGCAAAAACTAATTACTACTCAAATCTCATCCGCATTAATAAAAACGATCCAAAATTTTTGTTTAGTACAGTAGCATCGCTAACCCAACAAGGGACTCCTTCCAGTAGCTCCACCCATTCGGCAGATGACTTTATGAAGTTCTTTAATAAGAAAATTGAACTTATTAGAAAGGAGATTAAAGACAATGCGTCCCAGCTACAACTGGGTTCTATTAACACTGATACGACTGTATATACGGCGGATACTGCAAATATCCAAAATAGTTTCTCTCGTTTTGATGAAATAACATTAGAAGAATTCTTACAAGGTGTAAATGGAATAAAACAAACAACATGTTTACTTGACCCACTTCCTGGGAAACTTATCAAGGAGCTTTTTGTATTATTAGGTCCATCAGTGCTAAATATTATAAACTTATCACTTTCCTCGGGCACTGTTCCCCTAGTATTCAAAAAAGCGATTATTCATCCTCTCCTTAAAAGACCTAACCTCGATCCTGACCTCATGGTAAACTACCGACCGGTGTCTCACCTTCCCTTTATTTCGAAAATCCTCGAAAAATTTGTTGCAGGGCAGCTAAATGAACACTTAGCGTCTAACAATCTATGTGAAACCTTTCAATCCGGTTTCAGGGCAAATCACTCTACGGAGAAAGCCCTCGCAAAATTGACTAATGATCTCTTACTAACGATGGATTGTGATGCGTCATCTATGTTGCTGCTCCTCGATCTTAGCGCTGCTTTCGATACCGTCGATCATAATATTTTATTAGAGCATATCAAAACACGAATTGGTATGTCAGACTCAGCCCTGTCTTGGTTTAACTCTTATCTTACTGACAGGGTGCAGTGCGTCTCCCATAACAGTGTGACCTCGGACTATGTTAAGGTAACGTGTGGAGATCCCCAGGGTTCGGTCCTTGGCCCTGCACTCTTCAGCATCTACATGCTGCTGCTGGGTGACGTCATACGCAAATACGGTATTAGCTTTCACTGTTATGCTGATGACACCCAACTCTACATGCCCCTAAAGCTGACCAACACGCCGGACTGTAGTCAGTTGGAAGCGTGTCTTAATGAAATTAAACAATGGATGTCCGCTAATTTTTTGCAACTTAACGCCAAAAAAACGGAAATGTTGATTATCGGTCCTGCTAGACACCGACCTCTATTTAATAATACAACTTTAACATTTGACAACCAAACAAAAAAACAAGGTGACTCGGTAAAAAATCTGGGTATTATCTTCGACCCAACTCTCTCCTTTGAGTCACACATTAAAAGCGTTACTAAAACGGCCTTCTTTCATCTCTGTAATATCACTAAAATTTGCTCCATTTTGTCCACTAACGACGCCGAGATCATTATCCATGCGTTTGTTACGTCTTGTCTCGATTACTGTAACGTATTATTTTCGGGTCTCCCCATGTCTAGGATTAAAAGATTACAGTTGGTACAAAATGCGGCTGCTAGACTTTTGACAAGAACAAGAAAGTTTGATCATATTACGCCTGTACTGGCTCACCTGCACTGGCTTCCTGTGCACTTAAGATGTGACTTTAAGGTTTTACTACTTACGTATAAAATACTACACGGTCTAGCTCCATCCTATCCTGCCGATTGTATTGTACCATATGTACCGGCAAGAAATTTGCGTTCAAAAGACTCCGGCTTATTAGTGATTCCTAGAGCCCAAAAAAAGTCTGCGGGCTATAGAGCGTTTTCCGTTCGGGCTCCATCCATCCATCCATTTTCTACCGCTTATTCCCTTTTGGGGTCGCGGGGGGCGCTGGCGCCTATCTCAGCTCCAGTACTCTGGAATGCCCTCCCGGTAACAGTTCGAGATGCTACCTCAGTAGAAGCATTTAAGTCTCACCTTAAAACTCATCTGTATACTCTAGCCTTTAAATAGACCTCCTTTTTAGACGAGTTTATCTGCCGCTTCTTTTCTTTTTTGTCCTATGTCCCCCCCTCCCTTGTGGAGGGGGTCCGGTCCGATGACCATGGATGAAGTACTGGCTGTCCAGATTCGAGACCCAGGATGCACCGCTCGCCTGTATCGGTTGGGGACATCTCTACGCTGCTGATCCGCCTCCGCTTGAGATGGTTTCCTGTGGACGGGACTCTCGCTGCTGTCTTGGATCCGCTTGAACTGAACTCTCTCGGCTGTGTTGGAGCCACTATGGATTGAACTTTCACAGTATCATGTTAGACCCGCTCGACATCCATTGCTTTCGGTCCCCTAGAGGGGGGGGTGTTGCCCACATCTGAGGTCCTCTCCAAGGTTTCTCATAGTCAGCATTGTCACTGGCGTCCCACTGGATGTGAATTCTCCCTGCCCACTGGGTGTGAGTTTTCCTTGCCCTTTTGTGGGTTCTTCCGAGGATGTTGTAGTCGTAATGATTTGTGCAGTCCTTTGAGACATTTGTGATTTGGGGCTATATAAATAAACATTGATTGATTGATTGACGTCCAACCGGTAGGAGGCCACGGGGAAGACCCAGGACACATTGGGAAGACTATGTCTCCCGGCTGGCCTGGGAACGCCTCGGGATCCCCCGGGAAGAGCTGGACGAAGTGACTGGGGAGAGGGAAGTCTAGGCTTCCCTGCTTAGGCTGCTGCCCCCGTGACCCGACCTCGGATAAGCGGAAGATGATGGATGGATGGATGGATGGATGTTCTCCATACTAAAGTGTTACGGGGAACATATTCTAAGTAACAAAGAGTTAATTTAGAGCTATTTTGACACTAGGAATGTATAAGGGTTAGAGTTAGATGTTAAAATAGTTAATCATGATTATGTGCATTTTGTTCATAGTTAATTTGAGATTAGTTGAGATTAATTAATTAATTACAGATAAACATAATTTTGAATAATTAATAATTGTACCTAATGTATATGTAATATAAAAAAAATCTAATTGTGATTATTTGTATTTTGTTCATAGTTAACTCAAACTTAGTTGCAATTAATTAATTAATTACAGATAAGATAGATAGACGGATAGATTGATAGTACTTTATTGATACCTTCAGGAGAGTTCCTTCAGGAAAATTAAAATATAAACATAATTTTGAATAATTAATAATTGTACCTAATATATATGTAATATAAAAAATATCTAATTGTGATTTTTTTGCATTTTTTTGATAGTTAACTAAAGATTAGTTGCGATAAATCACGGATAAACATCCTTTTTAATCATTAATAAGTGTACCTAATATATATATCAAATTAAAATATCTAATCATGATTATTCACATTTTGTTCGTAGTTAACTCAAAATTAGCCGCAATCGTGTTAGTCTCATTCAAAATGGCCAATACATTTTCAATTGAGAGTCAGCGAGTCATTGAAGGCGATTTAGGTGACACCTTCAAATGACATGCGGAAAATATTCCATCAAAATGTATGAAGCTGCTCAGCAATGTCAATGTGTGTGCGTGTGTGTGTGTGTGTGTGTGGGTGTGTGTGTCAGTGGTTTGTCATTATGTCAACACACACCGAGACGCGTGTCCAAATCCATGCTGAGGTCACGACGCTGATTTAACATCTGCTGCCTGGCCTTTTTTTCACTTTCCCTTACTTGGAAATAGAAACCCATTTTCTCTCTCTTACACACACACACACACACACACACACACACACACACACACACACACACACACACACACACACACACACACACACACACACACACACACACACACACACACTCACACACACACACGCGCATCACATCAAAGATTAAACTTTGCCGTCATGTTGAATTTCTCGAGCTCTTTTTTATTTGCTGAAATTTTTTGTTTTTTGTCTGCTTTCTCAATGAAGATAAGTGTGTGTGTGTGTGTTTGTGTGTCTTCTTGTATTTCTACGCTTCTTGGGACATCAACAAGGAAAAGTACTGTCTATATGAGGACCAGTGTGTTTGTGTGTGTGTGTGTGTATGTGAGTGTGTGTGTGTGTGTGTACGTGTGCGTGTGTGTGTGTGTGTTTGTGTGTGTGTGTACGTGTGTGTGTGTTTGTGTGTACATGTGTGTGTGTGTGTGTGCTTGTACTACTGTCCTTCTTGAGACGTCAACAATGAAAAGTACCGTCCATATGAGGACCAGTGTGTGTGTGTGTGTGTGGGTGTGTGTATGTGTCTGGTTGTGTGTGTGTGCGTGTGTGTGTGTGTGTTTGTGTGTGTTCTTGTATTTCTACGCTTCTTGGGACATCAACAAGGAAAAGTACCGTCTATATGAGGACCAGTGTGTGTGTGTGTGTGTGTATGTGTGTGTCTGTGTGTATGTGTGCGTTTGTGTGTGGTTTTTTTTGTGTGTGTGTGTGTGTGTGTGTACATGTGTGTGTGTGTGTGTGTTCTTGTACTCCTGTCCTTCTTGAGACGTCAACAATGAAAAGTACCGTCCATATGAGGACCGGTGTGTGTGTGTGTGTGTGGGTGTGTGTATGTGTCTGGTTGTGTGTGTGTGCGTGTGCGTGTGTGTGTGTGTGTGCGTATGTGTGTGTGTGTTTGTGTGTGTTCTTGTATTTCTACGCTTCTTGGGACATCAACAAGGAAAAGTACCGTCTATATGAGGACCAGTGTGTGTGTGTGTGTGTGTGTGTGTGTGTGTGTCTGTGTGTATGTGTGCGTGTGTGTGTGTGTTTGTGTGTGTTTTTGTGTGTGTGTGTGTGTGTGTGTGTGTGTGTGTCTGTGTGTGTGTCTAGGTGTGTGTGTCTGTTCTTGATCTTCTATCCTTCTTGAGACATCAACAAGGAAAAGTACCGTCTATATGAGGACCAGTGTGTGTGTCTGTGTCTGTGTGCGTGTGCATGTGTGTGTGTGTGTGTTCTTGTATTTATTTTCTTTTTGAGACACCAGTAAGGAAAAGTACCGTCCACAGGAGGACCAGTGTGTGTGTGTGTGTGTGCGTGTGTGTTGTTGTATTCTTACCCTTCTTGAGACAACAAGGAAAAGTACCTTCCATATGAGGAGGTCTGAACAAGTTAGTACATAAATCATGGTACTTATCCTTTTTTTTTTTAGCATACTTACATTTTAAGTTAGCACTTTAGCTCATTTTGTTTGTTTAAACCTAAAAATCATAGCTTTTAATACTTGCTGTCGTCATCGAAGTATGCTAACTTATCTTACGTTAGGATGCTTAAATTTTAGGATAGCATTTTAGCAATTGTCATGGCTATTGATACTTAACCCTAACCCTGTGCCATCTTGGAAGTATGCTAATGTATAACATTAGTATGCTATTATTAGGGCACATTTTATTCGTTTAACCTAAAAATCATGGCTTTTGATACTTGGCGACATCTTGGAAGTATGCAAAATTTTTCCATGTTAGCATGCTAACATTTTATCCTACCATTTTTGCTCATTTTATCCGTTTGAACTGAAAAAAAATCCTCTGTTTTTGACACTTGACACCCTTTTAGGAGTACGATAACTTTTCCAACGTTATCACGTTAACGTTAGCATGCAACTTCAACAACGCGCTACAACCTCCCGACGAGCTAACTTCAAGATGAACAGTAGGCTTTTTGTGTGATAGCATGCTTGAATTTTAGGATAGCAATTTAGCATTTTAGCTAAAAAATACCTTATAACATGCATTGCCGATGGGCTCCAGGAGTCTATCAGGGCCATAAAGGTGTTTTATTTTAGCACGAAGAACAGATTAATGTAGTGAAGGACTTTTATTTTGACTAAAATTATTATAGTCGGGACCCAGGATGGACCGCTCGCCTGTGTATCGGCTGGGGACATCTCTGCGGTGCTGATCCGCCTCCGCTTGGGGTGGTTTCCTGCTGGTTCCACTTTGGACGGGACTGTCTCTGCTGTGTTGGATCCACTATGGACTGGACTCTCACGGTTGTGTTGGATCCACTATGGATTGAACTTTCACAGTATCATGTTAGACCCGCTCGACATCCATTGCTTTCGGTTCTCCTAGAAGGGGAGGGGTTGCCCACATATGCGGTCCTCTCCAAGGTTTCTCATAGTCATCATTGTCACCGACGTCCCACTGGGTGTGTTTTCCCTTGCCCTTATGTGGGCTCTACCGAGGATGTGCTTGTGGTTTGTGCAGCCCTTTGAGACACTAGTGATTTAGGGCTATATAAATAATCACTGATTGATATTTCAAACGGGAAGTAAACTTAATGTAAACGTTACGGTGGTTTCATTTACTCGTTTTGACTCCTTTTCAGGTATGTGGAAACACGTGAAACCAACACTTTAAAACCACAACACAGTGTTTTTCTGTGGTAAAATGGAGGCTTGGCGCGGTGGCGGCGGAGTAAGAGAAGCGGCGGCGCTTGAAAGGCGCTCGTCGCCGTGTCACGCTGCAATTAGCGGGCGGGCAGACGAGCGCCTGCTTCACTTTGAAACGGGAACGAAGCGGCCGGAACGCAGGCGGAGGCGGCCATTAGGAGGAGCCGCCTTCAAACGTGGGAAAATGGCTTCTGCACCTGGAGTGGCTGTCAGACACGCCGGCGAGTAATTGCGATTATTTGATGCGTTCAAAGTCAAATTTATGGACGGCCGGCGTGTGCTCAGGAGTATATGACCTCCACCAAGGCCGGAACCGCTTTTGGATGTGAGCATGGTAACACCCTATGCTAGAATTAGTGTCTTAGCATTCTAAGCAAATTCTATTTGTTTAGACCTAAAAAAATAATGAAAATAATGACTTTCAATACTTGGCTACCAATATGTCCTATGTTAGCATGCTAACATTTTAAAAGCTAATTTTGATATACTTGACGCCATTTTAAAAGTATATTAATCCATAACGTTAGCATGCTAATATTTTATGTTAACGGTTTTGTTATTATTTTAAATCTAAAAAATCATGGCTTTCGATAATTCACCAACATCTTAGAAGTATGTTGACTTAGCTTATGTTAGCATGCTAACACTTTACAATAGCATTTTAGCCAATTTTGTATGTTGAAACCTGAAAATCTTGGTTTCTGATAATGTGCGCCAGCTTAGAAATATGCTAACTTCTCTTATGTTAGCATGCCAAAATTTTATTCCGGCCTTTTAGCTAGTTTTGCAAGTTTATACCTAAAAGTCATGCATTTAGATTTTTGCACCATCTCAGAAGGATGGTAACTCATCTTAGGTTAACATGCTAACATGTTATGCTAGCAATTTGAGCTATTTTTGTATGTTAAAACCTAGAAATTATGGCTTTTGGTACTGTGCGCCATCTCAGAAGTATGGTAACTCATCTTATGTTAGCATGCTAACATGTTATGCTAGCCCTTTAGCTATTTTCATATGTTTAAACCTCGAAATCATGGCTTTTGAAACTTTGCACTATCTCGGAAATATGGTAACTCATCCTATGTTAGCGTGCTAACATTTTACGCCGGCGTGTGTTCAAACTTAAAAATCATGGCTTTGGATACTTGGCGCCATCTCCGAGTTATGCTAACTTCTCTTCTATTATTTTATCTTATACTATCGGAACTTTTTTTATTTGTATTTTTATTTTTAGCAAATTTCAATTGTTTGAACCTAAAAATCAAGGCTTTGATAACTTGTGCCATCTCAGAAGTATGGTACCGCATTCTATGTTAGCATGCTAACATCTGACGTGAGCCTTTTAGTCAATTTTGTATGTCTAAACCCAGAGGTGTGGACTCGAGTCACATGACTTGGACTCGAGTCAGACTCGAGTCATGAATTTGATGACTTTAGACTCGACTTGACAAAATGTAAAAAGACTTGCAACTCGACTTAGACTTTAACACCAATGACTTGTGACTTGACTTGGACTTGAGCCTTTTGACTTGACATGACTTGCTACTTTCCCCAAAACCCAACGATTAAAAGTTATTCAGGAGCGCTCCGTATCTTCCATTGTGTACGCGTGTTTGTCAACATGTGTGCGATGACAGCCTGTGCGCTACTTGTCAGAACAACAGCCAATCAAATTACATCCACGTTGTTTTCGTCACACAGCATTCAGCCAATCAAATTGGAGGAAAACCAACAAAGAAGAGCTTTCAAACAACAGAAGAATAAGTGAATACAATTATGCCATAAAGTGTTTCGTTTGGGTCTTAAAAGTATGACTTGGTCAACAAAACAGGAATTGCCGTAAGCAAAACATGCGGTTGGAAGATTACAGACGGAGACGCAACAACTTCCAACTTCGTTCGACATTTGAAGTTGCACAAAGAAGGGTACGTTTTGAATGTTATCTTGCGTTTATTGGCTGAGTAACGTGACTTTATTTGCTGTGGAGTTAAATCAGTGAGGCTGTAAACTCACTGCTAGCGTTAGAACCATAGACATCTTATAAGTAGACGCAGCATCGAGCGCTACTGCCTATTGCCGCAGACGAGACGCGGGGCCGCCATCTTGGAGTGGTGATCCACTCCACTCAGTGCAATTCATTTGGCAGGAACAATGAACTGTCAGCACATTTAATTCATATTACCTCACTGAATACCACTTATATTCACGCGCTTTTTTGTCATACGTGCAACTATGATAAAGGACACATGTCTTGGCGTGTTCATAATTTGCTTAACAGAAATAGAATATTCTTATATGCTATAAGTGACCAGACGTCTGAGATCAAAACTGGGAATATAATCCCAGAGAAGGGGAAAAAACAGTCAGCTATTTTGAAGTTGAAGAAACAATATGATTAGGTTATATATACATGCATATATCCTACATAAACAATGTATGAATACATTACATATCTATATATCTTACGGATTTATAGACCAGATGTTCTCAAATGGGGGTACTTGAAGGTATGCAAAGGGGTACATTATATTTTTTTTAATATTCTAAAAATAGCAACAATTCAAAATCCTTTATAAATATATTTATTGAAAAATACTTCAACAAAATATGAATGTAAATTCATAAACTGTGAAAAGAAATGCAACAATGCAATATTCAGTGTTGACAGCTAGATTTCTTTGTGGACATGTTCCATAAATATTGATGTTAAAGATTTCTTTTTTGTGAAGAAATGTTTAGAAATAAGTTGATGAACCCAGATGGATCTCTATTACAATCCCCAAAGAGGGCACTTTAAGTTGATGATTACTTCTATGTGTAGAAATATTTATTTATAATTGAATCACTTGTTTATTTTTCAACAAGTTTTTAGTTATATTTACATCTTTTTTTGTATAAATAGTTCAACAAAGACCACTACAATTGTGCAATATTTTTCACTGTTATACAGTTTAATAAATCAGAAACTGATGACATAGTGCTGTATTTTACTTCTTTATCTCTTTTTTCAACCGAAAATGCTTTGCTCTTATTAGGGGTACTTGAATTAAAAAAATGTTCACAGGGGGTACATCACTGAAAAAAGGTTGAGAACCACTGTTATAGACTTTATCTCTGTTGCTGCAACAGCAGAGAGTTTTTTCTGTCTTGACACTTTGTATTGATATTTTCTATTACATTCTTCCTTTAAATGACCATGTTTACAGTGATTGTTTTATATGTATTTTTCATGTATGTTGCTTTGGATAAAAGTGTCTGCCAAATACTTAAACATATATAAACACCTGAAAGTCTTTATGTCAGCTAAAACCACCAATCTGTTTCACTGGATTCAGAATAAAACAATTCTGTCTTACTCAAAAAAGTTAGTATTTGAATAGTGTTACGTGAAGACTTATCTGTGGTTACAATAAAATGAGAATCCATCATAATCAATGGCGGCTGGTGAATTTTGTTTTAGGTGGGCCTGAAAGTTTGTAAACAAAATACCTGTGGGGGGTCATCCTTCCCCCAGAAGATTTCTTTGTGATTTTCACATACAAATATTGTAGTTCTTTGCTCCTGCTTAACTCTGTGGTAATATTCTTTTCACAAAATACAACCAATAGTATGTTAATGTAAATTCTTACTTGTGAAAAGTAATCCTCCAATTCCTATTTTCAACAGTCCGCTCAATTGAGCAGGAAAACGCTGAATACCAGCCCAGCATCTTTTTTTTCTACCTGTCAAATGTTAGTTTAGGCTGTTTGCCGGCTCTTCATCACCACTTCAAGATGGCGGCCAAATTGCTTGCGTCACAGCAGCCAATTCTGCGTCTACTTATAAGATGTCTATGGTTATAACGTCATTGCAAACACGGCAATCTGTTGCGTCCACTGCAGATGTTACCTTATCAATACTTATTGTCAAGTGATTTTTTTTTAAGCAGGGTTGCATGAGGTACCTACACATAACGTTACGTTAATGAATGTATCACACACAGTAACGTAACATTAGACGGCGGTCAGCAGCACCGCGTATTTTAGCCACCTACAAAAAGACAAACATAGTCAAATAAAGGTCAGTTAAAATGTATACTATATTAAGAATATGTGTACATATTCCATAGAGCCCTGTCATCTAACAAGTACAGCACTGTTCATTGTTATGTTCATGTATTTGTTGTTTTTCATGTGTACGCACACATAAACACATATATAGTGTGAGATGAGATCAATGAGATAAGGTAACAACGTGATATAAACTGCTGTGGAACTAGTTACGATGCAATATTCCATGGAAATACAATGTTAACACTTTTGTGCAAATAAGTACAGTTGCACTTGTTTTTTCAAATGTGTTTATACTGTAAAGGAATGAGTTAAATGTTTAGAATAACTGGTCAATAGTGCTATTATGAAGTGCAATGTCAGCACTGTTTTTTTAAATAATAAATACATAAAGCGTTTTAAAAGCATACACAATCTGTGTACATATATTAGTCTGTGGTTAAAAAGACTTGAAATGACTCGAAACCCAAAATGCAGGACTTGGGACTTGACTCGAGACTTTCCAGTATTGACTTTGGACTTGACTCGGACTTGCCTGTCTTGACTCGGGACTTGACTCGAGACTTGAGGGCAAAGACTTGAGACTTACTTGTGACTTGCAAAACAATGACTTGGTCCAACCTCTGTCTAAACCTAAATATCATTGATTTTGATACCGGGAGCCACCTCCGAAGTATGCTAACTTCTTCTATGATCGCATGCTAATGTTTTATGCTAGAACGTTTGATAATTTTCATGCTTTCTACCATGATAAACATATGCTAATGTTTCTACATTAGCATGTTAACGTTAGCTTGCGAACATTTTATGCTAGCATTTTTGCTAATTTTCTTTGAACATCAAAAGCATGTCTTTTGATACGTGGCACCAACGAAACAGTATGCTAACTTTTCCAATGCTATCATGCTATTGCTAGCATGTGACTTCAATAAAAAAAGATGAAAGTCTGTCTCCCTTACACACTAAAATAAATCCCTCAGTATTTCCGAGTGTTATTCCTTCTCCGCCATCTGTTCCTCGCCATTCTGTGATCCTGAGTCGTGTGCCGCCTTCCGCCATCTGTTGGCGTCCAAGAACATAACGCCGCCATCTGCTGGACGCCGCCATCGTTCTCCTGGCGTTTAGCCGCTAATCAACACCTTGTTGGCTAATTGCTGAGTGCCACGCGAGCCCCGACTGAAATATCATAAACATCTTTTTTTTGTAGCTCAAGGAACACATTTTGGACAATTATGAAGTCTGTACAAAATAGTTTAATAGTTTGTTTTGATTAAGTATTCAATAAATAAAAATGCATTTAAAAATATTAACAATAACTTGAACATTTAGATTTTGATGGGCCTGCTATCTGTGCCCTGGACCTCTGGCCGGGGGTCGCCGTTATCCGCCGCACTTTTAAGAAGGTGCCGGGTGTCCGAATCCGTGAGTTTTAGCATGCGCACATTAAATTGCTAACACTCAGCATGTTTGCTAGCAATGGCATACTAACAGTTAACATGTCTCACATATCGAGTAATATTTTTGTAAGGTGTATGGCTGCAGAAGTAAAGAAAAAAGTGAAAAATATGCAAAAAAATGTTAGCGTGTTAATGTTAGTTATATGAGTGTGGAATAAAGTGTTGCAAATTTAGCTAAAACATTTATAGCGCTAATGTTAGCGCTAACATTAGCGTGCTGTCAGTTAGCATGTGACACATGCCGAAGGTGTGTGGCCGTGTAATTAGAGGAAAAACCGTAAAGTTAGCTAAAATTTTAGCATGTTAATGTTATATGCTAGCATGTTAACATTAGCATGCTGGCAATTAACAAATGCCACATACCAAGTTATATGACTCTTGGGTAAATGTTTACAAAATTAACTCAAAAGGTAGCACTTTAATGTTAGCAGGCTAGCAAGGAAAGGTTAACATGCTAACAGTTAGCATGTTTCAAGTACCAAGTTATATGACTGTGGAGTAAACGGATTCAAATTCAGCTCAAAAAGTTATCACGCTAATGTTTGCATGTTAGCAAGCTAACGTTAGCATGCTATCAGTTAGCATGGGTCACATACCAAGTTATATGAGTGTAAAGGGTGCGGCTGAAAGATGAACTCAAATAAAAGTCAACTTCAATTATTGATTTCTTATCATATTTGATTTTCTCACTTCTTCTCCAACATCACTAATCACCTTCATGACATCACACATCTACTAATCATCTTAATGACATCACAGAAGCTTCCATTCACGCTCCTTCCTCATCGTCATGGTGATGGAGGAGGCGGAGCTGACCTGTCATCCTCCCGCCTTCCTCTTCCCGCACATATTAATCTACGTCATCATCTTCATTATCATCCTCATCATCATCCTCATCATCATCATCATCATCATCATCATCATCATCATCATCATCTTCATCATCATCGTCATCGACCATCAAGTCCGCTCCCAAGATGAATGCTGAGTGACAAAGACATCTGCAACTTTATGTTTACTTGAAGAAGACTTTCTTACTCCATGTCTTCAACCTCTGACTCAGTAGATGTAAAGAGGAAGAAGAAGGAGACAATGTAGAAGAAGAATAAGAATAAGAAGAAGAATAAGAAGAAAAAGAAGAATAAGAAGAAGAAGAAGATTTAGAAGAAGAAGAAGAAGAAGAAAAAGAAGAAGAAGAAGATTTAGAAGAAGAAGAAGAAGAATTAGGAGAAGAAGAAGAAAAATTAAATGTAGAAGAATAGAAGAAAAATGAGAAGAAGAAGAGGAAGAAGAAGAAGAAGGAGAAGAAGAAAAAAATGTAGAAGAATAAAAAGAAGAATAAGAATAAAAAGAAGAAAATGTAGAAGAATAAAAAGTAGAAGAAGAAAATAAAATAAAAAAAGAGTAAGAAGAAGAAGAAAAATAAGAAAATGTAGAAGAAAAATAAAAAGAAGAAGAAGAAGAAGAAGAAGAAAAAGAAGAAGAAGCTGTGAAGAAGAAAAAACATAAGAATAATAAGAAGAGTAAGAAGGAGAAGCTGTAGAATAATAAGAAGAAGATGTAGAAAAAGAAGAAGAATGAGATGATGTAGAAGAAGAATTAGAAGAAGTAAAAGAAGAAGAAGAAGAGGAAGAAGAAGAAGAAGAAGAAAAAGAGGAAGAATAAGAAGAAGAAGAGGAAGAAGAAGAAGCTAGCCATGGTTAGTCTTACACTAAACAAACTATCATGCTAACTAAGATGTTACACTAACTATGATGCTATGTTAACTATCCATCCATCCATCCATTTTCTACCGCTTATTCCCTTTCGGGGTCGCGGGGGGCGCTGGCGCCTATCTCAGCTACAATCGGGCGGAAGGCGGGGTACACCCTGGACAAGTCGCCACCTCATCGCAGGGCGCTATGTTAACTATTAGCTAACTATTATGCTATGCCAACTATGATGCTATGCTAACTATAATGTCACACTAAGTATGATGCTATGAAGACTATCTTGCTGTACTATGATGCTATGCTAACTATTATGCTATGCTATTTATTACTTAACTATTATGCCCTCCTAACTCCTCTGCTCTACCAACTATTATGCTATAATGACTATGGTGGTATGTTAACTGTCATGCCACACTAACTATGATGCTATGATCACTAGCTTGCTGAAGCCGAGTGTCCTGGATTCGCATATTTTGTGTGTACTTATATAATAAAATAATAAAAGGGAGTCATGAGAGCAGGTCCGGTCTCCACCACTTCTTTAATGTTATCTCTCCTTTACAAAGAGTTTCTAACTACACCTTCTTCAACAACCCACCTTTATATAGACCTCTTACGTCACAGCCCTATACGGCAACTCTAGAGGGACACCCTGAACTGTTTGTTACATAGCTATAGTATGATGCTATGCTAACTATTATGCTGTAATAACTATGATGCTATGCTGACTATTAGCAGTGCTAATCATGATGCTATGCTATTATCATGGTGGACTAACGATGACACCATGCTCACTATCAGCTGTGCTAAATATTCTGTGAAAATGATTATGTTTAGTGATATGCTATATGTTATGCTAAGCTAACTCGGATGCTATCCACGTCCATGAGGTGAAATAATGTGTGCAGAGGAGGAACAAAACGAGTCATTGTGTTTAAAGAAGAGTCATTTGCAATAATGGCGTCTTCTTCAGGCTCCGCCTCCTGCACTCCTCATCAGGGACTCTAGCAGACGTCTTGGAGGACAGGAGACCAACTGATTGCTATTCACAGCGGGGGGACAGCAACTTTCATTTCTCAATATTTTTATGATAAAGGAGACAATTTGCGGTAAACATTTGTTTACTCATCTCAGTGCCGAGCCCATTAATAAACGCAATAGTTGGTGTCGAAGAAGAAAAAAGTTCACTAATAAACGCAATAGTTGGCGTAGAAGAAGAAAAAAGCTCACTAATAAACGCAATAGTTGGCGTAGAAGAAGAAAAAAGCTCAGTAATAAAAGCAATAGGAGAAAAAAGTTGGTCATTTCCATGAGGAGCATTTATTATTGGACTTCCTTCACGTCAGGCTTTTATGCTAATGGCACTTTCAGCACAAATGTTCTCCTGTTCGCTTTTTTTTTGTTTTGTTACTGCACATTCTTTAAAACACACACTTTGTACTGCACTTGTTCTACCAGGAACATCACATCTCTTTCTTTTCTGACGGCGGCGCGTCAAAGAAAAGGAAAGTGAAATGGTTTTGTAATGATTGTGTTTGTGTGCTCGGAGCCGCACATCAATGTTCACGTTCTCATGCCACCATTTTGTGCTCACAGTCTAGGACAGCTCTAGTCTGAGAGGATGGTGCAGGAGCCTGTCACAGCAGGTTAGCCTATTGACATTTTTTCCCCTCATGTCAGCCATTTTTTTTTCTCTCGTTAGACATTTTTATTCCCATGTTAGCCATTTTATTCTCATGTTAGCCATTTTTCTCATGTTAGCCATTTTTTTCTCATGTTAGTCATTTTTCTCATGTTAGCCATTTTTTTCACATGTTGGTGTTTTTTTTTCCTCTTGTTAGCCATTTTTATTCTCATGTTAGCCATTTTATTCCAGTGTTAGCCATTTTCTTCTCATGTTGGCCATTTTTTCTCATGCTGGCCATTTTTCTCATGTTAGCCTTTTTTTCACATATTGGTGTTTTTTTTCCTCTTGTTAGCCATTTTTATTCTCATGTTAGCCATTTTATTCCCATGTTAGCCATTTTCTTCTCATGTTGGCCATTTTTTCTCATGTTAGCCATTTTTCTCATGTTAGCCATTTTTTGTCATGTTAGCCACTTTTCTCATGTTAGCCATTTTTTTTCACATGTTGGTGTTTTTTTCTTTCTTGTTAGCCATTTTTATTCACATGTTAGCCATTTTATTTCCATGTTAGCCATTTTCTTCTCATGTTGGCCATTTTTCTCATGTTAGCCATTTTTCTCATGTTAGCCATTTTTTTCACATATTGGTGTTTTTTTTTCTCATGTTAGCAATTTTATGCCCTTGTTAGCCATTTTCTTCTTATGTTGGCCATTTTTTGTCATGTTAGCCATTTTTCTCATGTTAGCCATTTTTTTCTCATGTTAGCCATTTTTCTCATGTTAGCCATTTTTCTCATGTTAACCATTTTATTTCACATATTGGTGTTTTTTTCTCATGTTAGCCATTTTATTCCCATGTTAGCCATTTTCTTCTCATGTTGGCCATTTTTTCTCATGTTAGCCATTTTTATCATGTTAGCCATTTTTTCACATGTTGTTTTGTTTTTTCTCTTGTTAACTTAAATAATAAATATAAATCGTTTGAGGTGCTTTCTATGAAGTCTGCCACACCGCTGCCTCTGTGCCTGGCTGTTATCTACCGCCCCCCAGGGCCCTATTCGGACTTTATCAGTGAATTTTCAGAGTTTGTTGCTGATCTAGTGACGCACGCGATAATATAATTATAATGGGGACTTTAATATCCATATGAATACCCCATTGGACGCACCGTGCGTGGCGCTCCAGACTATAATTGATAGCTGTGGTCTTACACAAATAATAAATGAACCGACGCATCGCAGCGTTAATACGATATACCTAGTGCTTGTCAGAGGTATCACCGTTTCCAAAGTTATGATACTCCCGTATACTAAAGTAATGTCCGATCATTACCTTATAAAATTCGAAGTTCCGACTCATGTTCGGCAAGCTAATAATAATAATAACTGCTATAGCAGCCGCAACATTAATGCTGCCACAACGACGACTCTGGCTGACCTACTGCCCTCGGTAATGGCACCATTCCCAAAGTATGTGGGCTCTATTGATAACCTCACTAACAACTTTAACAACGCCCTGCGCGAAACCATTGATAGTATAGCACCGCTGAAGTTAAAAAAGGCTCCAAAAAGGCGTACGCCATGGTTTACTAAAGAAACTAGAGGTCAGAAATGATTATGTAGAAAGCTGGAACGCAAATGGCGCACGACTAAACTTGAGGTGCACCATCAAGCATGGAGTGATAGTTTAATAACTTATAAACGCATGCTTAACTTAGCAAAAACTAATTACTACTCAAATCTCATCCGCATTAATAAAAACGATCCAAAATTTTTGTTTAGTACAGTAGCATCGCTAACCCAACAAGGGACTCCTTCCAGTAGCTCCACCCATTCGGCAGATGACTTTATGAAGTTCTTTAATAAGAAAATTGAACTTATTAGAAAGGAGATTAAAGACAATGCGTCCCAGCTACAACTGGGTTCTATTAACACTGATACGACTGTATATACGGCGGATACTGCAAATATCCAAAATAGTTTCTCTCG
Organism: Nerophis ophidion; assembly: GCF_033978795.1. NCBI lineage: Eukaryota > Metazoa > Chordata > Actinopteri > Syngnathiformes > Syngnathidae > Nerophis > Nerophis ophidion. The sequence continues at coordinate 44,925,569 of NC_084611.1, read as the reverse complement.
TTTTGATGAAATAACATTAGAAGAATTCTTACAAGGTGTAAATGGAATAAAACAAACAACATGTTTACTTGACCCACTTCCTGGGAAACTTATCAAGGAGCTTTTTGTATTATTAGGTCCATCAGTGCTAAATATTATAAACTTATCACTTTCCTCGGGCACTGTTCCCCTAGTATTCAAAAAAGCGATTATTCATCCTCTCCTTAAAAGACCTAACCTCGATCCTGACCTCATGGTAAACTACCGACCGGTGTCTCACCTTCCCTTTATTTCGAAAATCCTCGAAAAAATTGTTGCGGAGCAGCTAAATGAACACTTAGCGTCTAACAATCTATGTGAACCCTTTCAATCCGGTTTCAGGGCAAATCACTCTACGGAGACAACCCTCGCAAAAATGACTAATGATCTATTGCTAACGATGGATTCTGATGCGTCATCTATGTTGCTGATCCTCGATCTTAGCGCTGCTTTCAATACCGCCGATCATAATATTTTATTAGAGTGTATCAAAACACGAATTGGTATGTCAGACTTAGGCCTGTCTTGGTTTAACTCTTATCTTACTGGCAGGATGCAGTACGTCTCCCATAACAGTATGACCTCGGACTATGTTAAGGTAACGTGTGGAGTTCCCCAGGGTTCGGTCCTTGGCCCTGCACTCATAAGCATCTACATGCTGCCGCTCGGTGACATCATACGCAAATACGGTGTTAGCTTTCACTGTTATGCTGATGACACCCAACTCTACATGCCCCTAAAGCTGACCAACACGCCGGACTGTAGTCAGCTGGAAGCGTGTCTTAATGAAATTAAACAATGGATGTCCGCTAACTTTTTGCAACTTAACGCCAAAAAAACGGAAATGCTGATTATCGGTCCTGCTAGACACCGACCTCTATTTAATAATACAACTTTAACATTTGACAACCAAATAATAAAACAAGGTGACTCGATAAAAAATCTGGGTATTATCTTCGACCCAACTCTCTCCTTTGAGTCACACATTAAAAGCGTTACTAAAACGGCCTTCTTTCATCTCCGTAATATCGCTAAAATTCGCTCCATTTTGTCCACTAAAGATGCCAAGATCATTATTAATGCGTTTGTTACGTCTCGCCTCGACTACTGTAACGTATTATTTTCGGGTCTCCCCATTAAAAGATTACAGTTGGTACAAAATGCGGCTGTTAGACTTTTGACAAGAACAAAAAAGTTTGATCACATTACGCCTATACTGGCTCACCTGCACTGGCTTCCTGTGCACTTAAGATGTGACTTTAAGGTTTTACTACTTACGTATAAAATACTGCACGGTCTAGCTCCATCCTATATTGCCGATTGTATTGTACCATATGTCCCGGCAAGAAATCTGCGTTCAAAAGACTCTGGCTTATTAGTGATCCCTAAAGTCCAAAAAAGGTCTGCAGGCTATAGAGAGTTTTCCGTTCGGGCTCCAGTACTCTGAAATGCCCTCCCGGTAACAGTTCGAGATGCTACCTCAGTAGAAGCATTTAAGTCTCACCTTAAAACTCATCTGTATACACTAGCCTTTAAATAGACCTCCTTTTTAGACCAGTTGATCTGCCGCTTCTTTTCTTTTTCTCCTATGTCCCCCCCTCCCTTGTGGAGGGGGTCCGGTCCGATGACCATGGATGAAGTACTGGCTGTCCAGAGTCGAGACCCAGGATGGACCGCTCGTCGGGACCCAGGATGGATCGCTCGCCTGTATCGGTTGGGGACATCTCTACGCTGCTGATCCGCCTCCGCTTGAGATGGTTTCCTGTGGACGGGACTCTCGCTGCTGTCTTGGATCCGCTTTGAACTGAACTCTCGCGGCTGTGTTGGAGCCACTGTGGATTGATCTTTCACAGTATCATGTTAGACCCGCTAACACTGGGTGTGAGTTTTCCTTGCCCTTTTATGGGTTCTTCTGAGGATGTCGTAGTCGTAATATTTCTACAGTCCTTTGAGACATTTGTGATTTAGGGCTATATAAATAAATATTGATTGATTGATGATTGATTGTTAGCCGTTTTTATTATCATGTTAGCCATTGTGTTCCCATGTTAGCCATTTTCTTCTCATGTTGGCTATTTTTTGTCATGTAGGCCATTTTTTGTCATGTTTACCATTTTTCTCATGTTAGCCATTTTTGTAATGTTAACCATTTTTTCCTCATGTTAGCCATTTTTCTCATGTTAACCATTTTTTCTTCATGTCATTCATTTTCAATCTTATTTTAGCCATTTATTTTCTTATATTAGCCCTTTTCTTTTCATGTTGGTAATTTTTTTCCCCGTTAGCCATTTTTTCATCACATCGGTCATTTATTGTCATGTTGGCGATTTTTCATCTCATGTTAGCCATTTTTTCCCTCATATCAGTAATTTTTCGTCATGTTAGACATTTTATTTTTTTGCCCTGATGTGGGATTTGAGCCGAGGATGTCGTTGTGGCTTGTGCAGCCCTTTGAGACACTCGTGATTTAGGTTTATGTAAGTAAACATTGATTGATTGATTGATTAATTCAGCTATTGTTAGCCTTTTTTTCCTCGCCATTTGTTCTCAAGTTTGCCATTTTTCTCATGTTTGACAGTTTTATCTCATGTTAGTCATTTTTTTTCATTTTAGGCATGTTTCTCTTGTTAGCATGTTTTCTCATGTTAGCCTTTTTTTCATGTTAGCCTTTTTTCCCTCATCTTAGGCTTTTTTTTAATTTTAGCCATTTTGTGCTGAGCAGCAGCCCCCAACG
>NC_084611.1:44897817-44917817 GCF_033978795.1 Nerophis ophidion | reverse complement strand
GTGTGTTTTTGTATGCGTTTTTGTGTGTGTTTGTGTGTGTTTATGTGTGCGTTTATGTGTGATTGTAAATATGTGTGTGTGTATTGATGTGTGTGTGTGTTTATGTGTGTGTGTGTGTTGATGTGTGTGTTTACATGTGTTCATGTGTGTAAGTGTGTGTTTATGTGTGTGTTATGTGTGTGTTTTTGTGTTTATATGTGTGTGTGAGTGTGTGTGTTCATGTGTGTGTAGGTGTGCGTGTTCATATGTGTGTTTAGGAGTGTGTTTAGGTGTGGGTTATGTGTACGTTAATGCATGTTTAAGTGTGGGTGTGTGTTCATGTGTGCGTGTGTTTAAGTGTGTGTTTGTGTGCGTGTACATATGTGTGTGTTTTATACGTGTGGTTGGGTGTGCATGTGTTTATGTGAGTGTGTGTGTTTATGTGTCTGTGTGTTATTTTGTATGTTTGTGTGTGTATTTTGTGTGTTTATGTGTGTATTTTGCGTGTTTGTGTGTATGTGTGTGTGTGTGCCTATGTATGATTAAGTGTGAGTGAGCGTGTGTGTGTGTGTTGCAGTTTATAACGCAACACTCCCTTGTTCTTTAAAGGTGTATGTGTGTGATCGAGCACATGCCTGTAAATAAGAGTTAGTGTGTGTGTGTTTGTGTGTGTGCGTGTGTGTGTGATGTCTAAATAAGTGTTGTACTTCCAGGTACTATATCACTGCTACAACAATGTGCTCCTCAGGGATTAACGTGACGCTTGGCCGCTCACGCACGGCATTCTGGGAAGTGTGCAGAACGCTAAATGACGCTGGGGAGGATGTGGCGCTCATGTTGAACCGGCGACCCGCTGGTTAGGTCCTCGATCATTAATGTGTAGGAGAGGAGGTGTTGTCCCACAAGAGCAAGACGCTCATGAATAATGGACGTCTCCTTGATGTAGATGACACTTGCTCACTTCCTCTCCCGGGATGGAACCATTTCAAAATACCACCTTGGCCCCTGTTAGTCCGACAATTAATACCAATTAGTTTGCATTATTAGATTTTTCAAAGATTTTGCTTCGATTATCGAATCCATGCGTTGCATGTACGTGGAAGACCCAATCCAAACAACCTTCCTAAGTCATGGCGTAGACAAAACAAATTCACCCAGCACAAAAAGTCAACAAACACGTCGCACGTAACACAACCTGCTCACTGAACTTTATGGATGTTATTAAAAAAAAACACCCAATTACCATAAAAATGTTTTTTAAAAATTGTCTTTCCAAATTACACTCTTTTAAAACCATTGCAAGGCATGATGGGAAACCACAAAAAAACTCTACCTACACATATCCATTATAGGCACATTTTAGCTGCTTGATCATTCTGATTGGTTACAAAACATTAAGGAAGTTGTCACAAAGGTAAACAAGGCCGGAGTCGAACTTTCCCATACACCTAATAACCAATTAAAATAATTATTGATTACATATCCATTATATTATTATGATATGTACACACGTGTATGTATATATGTACATAAACACACACACATATATACGTGTGTTTGTAAATGTACATATATACATACACACCTATATATATATATATATATATATATATATATATATACATATATATATATATACAAACTTTATGTATATACATATATATATATATATATATATATATATATATATATATATATATATATATATATATATATATGTCTGCTAGAACATTCACATTTTTGCCTTGGGCTTTACATGGGATATAAGATATATATATATATATATATATATATATATATATATATATATATATATATATATATATATATATATATATATATATATATATATATATATATATATATATATATATCATCCCATGTAAAGCCCAAGGCAAAGATGTGAATGTTTTAGCAGACATGAAAAGCAAACCTTAGGATTGGGATCACCTAACAGAGGCAGGCGTGTACACTCAGCGCTCCTAGCAACAAGAGTATTAACAAGGGAGGAAAAAGGCACTGACAACAGAAATAAACACTAAACACAGAACTACAACAAAACTACTAAATCAAGATATGACCTGATTTCAAGTGGTCTGCCACACCATTTAACGTGGTCTGCCACATCATTTAATGTGGTCTTCTACATAATTTAATGTGGTCTGCCATTTCATTTAATGTAGTCTGCCACTTCATTTAACGTGGTCTGCCACTTCATTTAAAGTGGTCTGACAAATTATTTAATGTAGTCTGCCACATCATTTAATGTGGTTTGCCACATCATTTAATGTGGTCTACCATATCATTTAAGATGGCCTGTGACAACAATACATTTGGCCTGCCTTATCAATAAATGTGGTCTGCAAAGTCATCAAAGTGGCCTGCCACATAATTTTATTTGGCCCACCACAGTTTTATGTGGCCCACCACATTATTTTATTGGCCTACAACATCATTCAAGTGGCCTACAACATCCTTCAAGGGGCCAACCACATTATTTTAGTGGCCTATAACATTATTCAATGTAGCCCACCACATTATTTTAGTGGCCTACAATATTATTCCCTGTGGCATACAACATCCTTCAAGGTGGCCCACCACATCATTTTACTGGCCTACAACGTCATTCAATGTGGCTTACAACGTCATTCAATGTGGCCTACAACATCCTTCAAGGTGGCCTACTACATTATTTTAGTGGCCAATAACATTATTCAAAGTGAACCACCACGTTACTTTAGTGGCCTATAACGTCATACAACTGGCCCACCAGGTTATTTTAGTGGCCTATAACATCATTTAAAGTGGCCCACCACATTATTTTTGTGGCCTACAATGTCATTCATCGTGGCCCCTCACATTATTTTAGTGGCCTAAAACGTCATTCATTGTGGTCTTCCACCTAATTTTTATGTAGTACGCCACATCATTTAAAGTGGTCCGCCATGTCATCCAAGGTAGCCCAACACATTTTTTTAAGTGGCCTGTCACGTTTGTCAATGTTGTCCTCCACATCATTCAACGTGGTCTTCCTCTTCTTCTGCCAGTTCATTTTAAAGTGTTCTGACACATCATATAATATGGCCCAACACATCTTTTTTTATGTGGCATGCCACGTTTTTAACAATATTCAATTAGGATCCACCTTATCATTCAAAGTGGCCTGCCACATTTTTAAAACGGCCTGACACGTCATTTAATATGGTCTGCCACATCATTTAAAGTGGTCTGCAACTTAATTCAAGGTGGCCCACCGCATTATTTCAGTGGCCTACAACATCATTTAAGTTGGCCCACCATATTGTTTTAGTGGCCTACATGGTCATTTAATGTGGTCTTCCACATAATATAATGTGGTCTACCAATTCATTTAATGTGGTCTTCCACATAATATAATGTGGTCTGCCAAATCATTTAACGTGGTCTGCCACTTCATTTAATCTGGTCTTCCACATTATATAATGTGCTGCCACTTCATTTGATGTGATCTTCCACATAGTATAATGTGGTCTGCCAGGTCATTTAATGTGGTCTTCCACATAATATAATGTGGTCTGCCAGGTCATTTAATGTGGTCTTCCACATAATATAATGTGGTCTTCCACATAATATAATGTGGTCTTCCACATAATATAATGTGGTCTGCCACATCATTTAAAGTGATCTTCCACATAATATAATGTGGTCTGACACGTCATTAAATGTGGTCTTCCACATAATATAATGTGGTCTTCCACATAATATAATGTGTGGTCTGCCACTTCATTTAATGTGGTCTGCCAATTCATTAAATGTGGTCTGCCACATAATATAATGTGGTCTGCCACATTATTTCATGTGGTCTGCCACTTCATTAAATGTGGTCTGCTACTTCATTTAATGTGGTCTGCCACGTCATTTCAAGTGGTCTGCCACATCATTTAACGTGGTCTTCCACATAATATAATGTGGTCTTCCACATAATATAATGTGGTCTGCCAAATCATTTAACGTGGTCTTCCACATAATATAATGTGGTCTTCCACATAATATAATGTGGTCTGCCACTTCATTTAATGTGGTCTGCCAATTCATTAAATGTGGTCTGCCACATCATTTATTGTGGTCTGCCACATAATATAATGTGGTCTGCCACATTATTTCATGTGGTCTGCCACTTCATTTAATGTGGTCTGCTACTTCATTTAATGTGGTCTGCCACTTCATTTCAAGTGGTCTGCCACATCATTTAACGTGGTCTTCCACATAGTATAATGTGGTCTGCCACATCATTTAACGTGGTCTTCCACATAGTATAATGTGGTCTGCCAAATCATTTAACGTGGTCTTCCACATAATATAATGTGGTCTGCCACATCATTTATTGTGGTCTGCCACTTCATTTAATGTGGTCTGCCACTTCATTTAATGTGGTCTGCCAATTCATTAAATGTGGTCTGCCACGTCATTTATTGTGGTCTGCCACATAATATAATGTGGTCTGCCACATTATTTCATGTGGTCTGCCACTTCATTTAATGTGGTCTGCTACTTCATTTAATGTGGTCTGCCACTTCATTTCAAGTGGTCTGCCACATCATTTAATGTGGTCTTCCACATAGTATAATGTGGTCTGCCACATCATTTAACGTGGTCTTCCACATAGTATAATGTGGTCTGCCAAATCATTTAACGTGGTCTTCCACATAATATAATGTGGTCTGCCACATCATTTATTGTGGTCTGCCATTTCATTTAACGTGGTCTGCCACTTCATTTAATGTGGTCTGCCACATCATTTAATGTTGTCTTCCACATAATATAATGTGGTCTAACACGTCATTAAATGTGGTCTTCCACATAATATAATGTGGTCTGCCACATCATTTAATGTGGTCTTCCACATAGTATAATGTGGTCTGCCAAATCATTTAACGTGGTCTTCCACATAATATAATGTGGTCTTCCACATAATATAATGTGGTCTGCCACTTCATTTAATGTGGTCTGCCAATTCATTAAATGTGGTCTGCCACATCATTTATTGTGGTCTGCCACATAATATAATGTGGTCTGCCACATTATTTCATGTGGTCTGCCACTTCATTTAACGTGGTCTGCTACTTCATTTAATGTGGTCTGCCACTTAATTTCAAGTGGTCTGCCACATCATTTAACGTGGTCTTCCACATAGTATAATGTGGTCTGCCACATCATTTAATGTGGTCTTCCACATAGTATAATGTGGTCTGCCAAATCATTTAACGTGGTCTTCCACATAATATAATGTGGTCTGCCACATCATTTATTGTGGTCTGCCATTTCATTTAATGTGGTCTGCCACTTCATTTAATGTGGTCTGCCACATCATTTAATGTTGTCTTCCACATAATATAATGTGGTCTAACACGTCATTAAATGTGGTCTTCCACATAATATAATGTGGTCTGCCACTTCATTTAAGATGGTCTGCCACTTCATTTAACGTGGTCTGCCACTTCATTAATGTGGTCTTCCACATAATATAAAGTGGTCTGCCACTTCATTTAACGTGCTCTGCCATATAATATAAAGTGGTCTGCCACTTAATTTAATGTGGTCTTCCACATAATATAATGTGGTCTGCCACTTCATTTATTATGGTCTGCCAGTTTATTGCTTTATTTAATGAGATCTTCCACATCTTTCCCAAGATGGCGCCGCTGTAGTGGCTGCTGTTGGCAGGAGTTCTTTGCTCTTGTGTCATCCTTTTGTGTTTCCCTCTTGTTTTCATGTGTTCATATATATATATATATATATATGTATTTTTTGTTTTACTTTTGGCCCGGGACCTTTTGGGACTGTGTGACAAGGGGTGGCACTTTCATTACCTCTGAGGTGCTTTTTTGTGGACTTCTGGATCTGCCTCCCTGGAGCCTTTTGGCCATGGAGACCAGCTGCTGGGTCTCTGCCACACCGGAGTCGGTTTGGAGGGACTGGAGGAGATGCGGATGAGGGGACAGGGCTGCGGAGCTAGCACTGAGCGCCGGGACGGACAAGCTTCACAATGTCTTGGCTGAATGAGCAGGTATCAGACACCTCAATCTTCTTGGACGTATCCTCGCTCATCCATGCGGACCGGACACTAGATGAGAGTTAGTTGGCGGCCGAGAGTGGAGTCGGCTCTCTTGGTTGCTTTGTTGGGTCTGCTCCGGTCTCTGGCCATGCTCCCTCCACCCCAGCGGACGATGGCGTGGAACACCGCAGAGGCCACCACAGTGTATATGTTTTCCTTTTACTTTTCATTCATAGCTGTTTGTAGAAGTGGCTGGTTGTATCCGCTGCTTTAATGTCTTTCATGTCCTTTGTGTTGTTTGATGTTTCCCTCCTACACACATGTGAGAGGGATGTGTACTCTGGCTATGACTTGTTGTTTTTTTCCCTTGGCCTCAGCCTGGAGCCCCTCTTATTTTAATATTTTATTTTTTCCTCCCATTTTCCCCCACTTGATCACCTTTTTTGTAAAGGGTGCCGGAATTTGGCACACCCGTCAGCGATCCTGTTCTGTCTCCCTGTAATGTTTGTCTGATCTTGAGTAGGATTGTGCTGAACATTTTAATTTCCCCTCCGGGATTAACAAAGTACTATTTGTTAGTAGAGGCTGAGTGGCCGCCTTAATTGCTGCTCCTCTTTTTCCTCGTTTAACGTTTCAATCCCCTTCGTTCAATGAGCCAGCACTGATATCAAAGAAGCCCTGCTGGCAAACGAGCTATCTATAAAGAGTAAGTAAATAGACGGGTGGTAAGCGGAGATGGCATCACGGTGACGGCGAGAGCTGACGTTGTCATTAGCGTTTAGCATCCATGATGAAGATGCGAGTGGCTGGGATGCCTGGTGAGTTTTTCACCCGGCAGCGCTAAGGCCAGCAGGTGGGCCACCCACATTAGTCAGAGGAATGGAGGTCAAACACTGAGCAGTCCATCACGGACACCAGGAGACACTTCAGGACCACCGCTAAAAAAAGGTGGATTTGAAAAGTGGTTCAACAAGATAATGAAGAACTGGAACCGACAAGGACATCATTTTGTGTGGTCCGCCACGTCATTTACAGTGGCCCACGACATTATTTAAGTTGGCCTCCAATGACGTTCACTTTGGTCCTCGGCATCATTTAAAGTGGTCTGTCACATCAATAACTGTGGCCCAAAACATTATTCAAAGGTGCCTGCAGTCATTCAATATGGTCTTCCACATCATTTAATGTGGCCCGCAACATTATTAATGTGACCTGCAGCGTCGTTCAATCTGATCTTCCACATAATTTAAAATGATCCGCAACATCATTTAAATTGGTCTGCAGTGTCATCCAATGTGGTCTTCCACATCATTTAAGTGGTTTGCTACATCAATCATTCACTGTGGCCCACAACATTATTTAGGTGGCCTGCATTGTCGTTCAATGTGGTCTTCCAAATCATTTATTGCGGTCCGCCCGGCAATTCACTGTGGCCAGCAACATTATTTAAGTGGCCCTGCAAAGTCGTTCAATGTGGTCTTCCACATCATTTATTGTGGTCCGGCTAGTTATTTCAATTGGCTTGCAGTGTCGTCCAATGTGGTCTTCGACATCAGTCATTCACTGTGGCCCGCAACATTATTCAATGTGGCCAGCAGCGTCGTTCAATCTGGTCTTCCACATCATTTAATGTGGTCCCCCACGTCATTCTCTGTGGCCTGCATCATTATTTATGTTGGCCTGCAATGACGTTCACTGTGGTCTTCGACATCATTTAAAGTGGTCTGTCACATCAATAAGTGTGGGCCAAAACATGATTTATTGTGGCCTGTTGCAAAGTCGTTCAATGTGGTCTTCCACATCATTTAACATGGTCCGCCTCGTCATTTAATGTGGTCCTCCACATTATTTAACGTGGTCTTACACATCATTTAAAGTGGCCCTCCACATCATTTAACGTAGCCCTCTGAGGTCAGCCATGAATGCTTTTTGGCCCGAGTTCAGAAGGAGTTTACCATTTTGTAGAACACTTACTGTTCATGATTGAGAGGAACAAACAGAGTTGGTACCAACACGTTCTGAGGACGCCGGACACAAGAGACTAGAACTACAGGCCTAAAAGCAAACAGTTTTTGGGACCCTAAACCTTTAGGAGTGACTAGTACCCCCGGTTCTTTCATTCTAAGGCCATCTACAGCAAATTACATCTGTCTAGAAGTAAAACCTAACATGTTTCTCTACACAACAAAGATAAGTACAAACTACGGTAGGATGGAGGACTGAGTTGTCCAAAGTTCGGAGCAATCTCATGCTTTCTGTCCACCTAAGCTGCCCCCGTTTGACAGGGATCGAAACTCGTTCCTGGTACCTCTTCTTCCAGAACCTGTATGAGTGTCAGGTTCAAACACTGATTACATCTGTTAATCAGACAAGAAGCAAGGAATCCTGCAAAGACAGAGTTAAATAGAGCTCATGCGGAGACATGTGTTTTGGCTGTACTCTGGTTACAGATCCAAACTACGTTCTAAAAAAAAGCCCACGTGCCTCCTCTATTTATTACGAAATTCCATATTACATCACTGCCGCTAAGGAATGGGGGCAACCTCGAAAAGTCCAGTTAGACACAATATATGATTATAGAACAAATAAAAAGTAGGTGACGCAGGTCATATTGCCGTGTATCTGCTCTGTCTGCGTCACGGTGGTGTTCAGCCTTGGCCATCAGCAGGCCGAGTACTGGTGCCATCACCCAGTCTCTGCTTTGTCTGGTCCTGGTACCCGATGTTCGGCCTTGGCAGTCAGCAGGCCGAGTCTGGTCAAAATACTGATGAAAAGAGGCTAGCAATCTGCACAAATACAGAAATACCACTTCAACACAAATTGACAATACCTTATAGTAACGGCCCTTAAGCATAAAGTTATGATGATAATAAATATATAAATATTCTAACATCTCTCTCCGGTTTGTCACATAACTTCCCCAGACTGTTTTTATCCCCAATAACTTCTTCTTGCGATTTTCAGTTAATAGTTTATTCCTTTAGGGTCAAGTTATGTTTACACGTCATCATATTTTTATATTTTTTCTATACATATAGTCACCAGGGTCAGGTATCCTCGTCATCAGGTTCATCTTCTTTATCGTCCACCAGAAGGTGCATCTGAACAGTTCTATCATCTGCTGGGCTAATCGCTGTGGTAATCAGACGGTTAAGCAGAGAACGCTGACAGGGAATACAACAACATCCACACAACGTCAGTATTGCTGCAAATACAGCCATAAATACTAGAATTGATGATACTAAAGACTTGTATTTGCCAAACACATCCAACCATCTATCCCACATAGATGAGTGCTCTTCCATTTTTACCGTTTGAGGGTGCGGAGGCCGTCCAGTGCTCTGGTCAGGCTACCTTCTGCATCAGTCTAGTTTGGTATGAAGTGCAACACTGTTCACCCAATATTGCGCACACATCTCCTTTTTCCGCTAACAACATGTCTGGCGCCATATGGTTTTGAAAGACCATAAGGGAGGTTGCCGCGAGTTGATCAGCAATGACTTCAAGTCCGGCCTGAGTCCAATTTCCTAATCTCTGTACCTTGTAGTGAATGTTGTTTATTCTGTCAACATTCTTGTTAATCGTACACCACCAGCAGACGGATGATTCGAATCCAGCTGCAACTTGGTTTACCAATTTTTACTCATCAGGTACACCTCTGGGGACACTTATTGCATCGATATAAATTGGATCTCCAACACTTTGCCAGTTTACATCACGTATAGTTCTTTTCCAATGTTCAGGTATCAAACTGTTCAGGCGTTTTAACAATTCTCGTACAAATATTGATACATTTACTATGTGTAAGCGGTTGTCTGATGACAAGATTCCTGATAAAGTACTATCTATCGATCCATCTATCGATCCATCCATCTATCCATTCAACCATCTATCTATCTATCTATCTATCTATCTATCTATCTATCTATCTATCTATCTATCTATCTATCTATCTATCTATCTATCTACATGTATATAATTATTTTAACAATGCGATCCAAAGTGTATTTGCAAGGACAGTCAAGGCCAGGTGCATCCGTGCTTAAAGCTCACGTACAGTTCTCTCCGTTCAAAGGTGGGTCGACCAAGAAAAGGTTGGCACCACCGAATTGAGGAAATCATTTAAGGAGAAGAGAAGTGGAGACCATGGTCCTTGACAGAACCGAATGGAACAGGCTCGTCAGGAGACTTTCTATTGCCAGGCCAACTGGTCTACAGGCTTCAGGGGCCAGGAATATTTCACAGACACAAGAATATCATTGACAAACGTCTTTGTACTCGTCTCTGCTATCAGAGAAACCACTCAGATGCCCTGAAAGGAAGTCGTGGTCCTGCTGATGTCTAAAGATTAGCCTCCACATTGTTATTCCTATTAATATGCTCAGGTATGATGAGTGCCGCCTTTAGAATGCCGCAGTTCTTCCCGCTGGCTCCCAAAGGGGCGACAGTCTGCATCGATTCCTTTTCGCCGTCTTGAAATTAGCCTTCATGTCCCGCGTGGCACACCGCCTGCGTACCAATATGGGTTCCATAGCCACACGCTACAGAGCCGCCGTGTAATGCGTGATCAGTGTCAGCCTCGTGGGGACCCGGGCTGGGTTCTATCCAGCGGTTCTTAGAGGCTGCGCTCCAAAAGTCGGGGGTAGGGGGTGGGGTCTACACAAAACCTGCGGGGAAAACGGCTGCCGGTCTAATGAAGTCGGATTGGAAACAAACAATCTTTGTTGTCCTGGAAAAGTTGTTATTGTGCTTTGATTTGGGGAGGAACTTGGTTCCGGTCCAGAGAGTGCCATCGATGTATGTTTCGGCTCCATTTGATAATGTAAGATTTTTGTCCTCTGTTTTACGTTTCCAGACGAATTTCTCTGTGATTAATTAAGAGTCTCCTCCGCCCGTCATACGAGGGAGGTCTTCTGCCTCAACCAGGGGTGTCCAAAGTTCCAAAGTGCGACCCGTAGATAACTTTTAAACGATCCACTGTACAATCGTTAGCATGCTATAATTAGAATGCTAGATTTGCAGGTATACACTTTAGCGTCAAATATTTTGTTACTTGTCAAATAATGCCTGTTAGCATGCTAATCTTATTATGTTACATTTTTTTTCTTTTAAGCAAATTTTGTAAGTGGGCTTCATGGTGGAAGAGGGGTTACTGCGTCTGCCTCACAATACGAAGGTTCTGCAGTCCTGGGTTCAATCCCAGGCTCGGGATCTTTCTGTGTGGAGTTTGTATGTTCTCCCCGTGAATGCGTGGGTTCCCTCCGGGTACCCCGGCTTCCTCCCACTTCCAAAGACATGCACCTGGGGATAGGTTGATTGGAAACACTAAATTGGCCCTAGTGTGTGAATGTGAGTGTGAATGTTGTCCGTCTATCTGTGTTGGCCCTGTGATGAGGTGGCGACTTGTCCAGGGTGTACTGCGCCTTCCGCCCGATTGTAGCTGAGATAGGCGTCAGCGCCCCCCGCGACCCCAAAAAAGGGAATACGCGGTAGAAAATGGGTGGATGGAATTGTGTAAGTCTAAATCATGTAAATGTTGGCGGCCTAGTATTTTCAATTTTTTTTCCAGGTACACACCTTAGAGTGATGTATTTTTTTTACAGATAGCATTTTAGAATCCTATCATTGGTGTGCTTGCGTATTTTAGCTATATTAGCAGGTAGTCATCAATGTAATATTTTTTGTTTTTTCACTATTGCGAACTGTGGGGATGCTATTGTTAGCATGTTAGCACAGTACTGTTAGCATACTAGCCCTTTTGTTTTTTTTTTGCTAATTTTGTAAGTCTACGTCATGTTAATGTTAGCAGGCTAGTATTTAATAAATGTTTTAAGGTATACGCCTCAGAGTAATGTATTTTGTTTCCGGTTAGCATTTTAGCATGCTAACATAAGTGTGTTTGCATACTTTATTTACATTAGCAGGTACTCATTTATTTAATGTTTTGTCTTTTCACTATTGGTTACTGTAAGGATGCTATTGTTAGCATGCTAGCACAGTACTGTTAGCATACAAGCTCTTTTTAGCTAATTTGCTCATATTTTTCGTTACTTGATGCTATGTGGCCAGCTTGCCAGCTAATTATTCACACAAAAATTTTACCGACGTTGCATTTTCTTGTTCTATGAAAACAAATGTATATATTATTCTGGTTTTACAGGTAAAAACGACTAAACTGGCCCCACATCTTCTGATTTGTCAGTCAGTGGCCCTGACTAGAAATAACTTTTGGGACCCCTGAATTAAAGGAAACATTTTATAAAGGACATTGTCCAGTGTTTTTATGCGAGTTTTGGACTGCCACAAATAGATTTATCGCTAGGTGTTAACCCTCACTCATAAAAAACACATTACATTACACCTGGTCTGCCAGAGAATAAGAAGACATATGAAAGAATGTAGGGGCCCTTCTTATAGTTATTCTTTCTCATATTTTGGTGACTGGTAAAGGTCCCCGGAACCAAAAAAGGTTATAATCTAAAAAAAACTTTCAACGATTAAATATTTATAAATAAACTTCAGAACTACCTGTTGCAATAAATTTTTTGCCCTTTTATATATATTTTTTTTGTAAAGAAAAGCCTGTTTTTATGGCAAAAAAGTAAATAAAGTATTAGTCAAAAATGAAATATTAAATGTGAAAACATTTGAGACTGAAATATGGAAATAATTCATATACATTGCCTTCGATTCATTCTTATTTTCAAATGAAAACTGACTAAGCATCCCAAAGGCCCCACTCATAAAAGTGCTAAAAATATGTCACTTATCAATATATATTGTTTTTACTCTAGACCAGGGGTGTCCAAACTTCTTCCACTGAGGGCCGCACACGTAAAAATTTGAAGGGGAACATTATCACCAGACCTATGTAAGCGTCAATATTTACCTTGATGTTGCAGAAAAAAGACAATATATTTTTTTAACCGATATCCGAACTCTAAATGGGTGAATTTTGGAGAATTAAACACTTTTCTATTATTTGCTCTCGGAGCGATGACGTCAAAACGTGACGTCACCTAGGTAGTCAACGCCATTTCTCAAACACATTACACGCAGCAAGTCAAATCAGCTCTGTTATTTTCCGTTTTTTCGACAGTTTCCGGTACCTTTGAGACATCATGCCTCATCGGTGTGTTGTCGGAGGGTGTTAACAACACGATCAGGGACGGATTCAAGTTGATTTACGTAGAATGTGCATCGATTAGCATGGCATGCTAATCGATGCTAACATGCTATATAGGCTAGCTGTATGTACATATTGCATCGTTATGCCTCATTTGTAGCTATATTTGCATCCAGCCATTCCCTCCATCCACATTTAATGCCAAACAAACACTTAACAATCGACGGATTTAAGTTGTTCCAGTGTCAAGAGATGCGAAAGTCCTTCGTTTGGTCCGCACATTTTACTGGCGATGCTACGACAGACATGGCACACAGATGAATGGATACCCTGCGACACTCAAAGCAGATGCATTTCCAACGATAAAGTCTAAGAAATCACAGAGGTGAGTTTTGTTGATGTTATTGATTTATGTGCTAATCAGACATATTTGGTCGCGGCATGACTGCCAACTAATCGATGCTAACATGCTATTTAGGCTAGCTGTATGTACATTTGTAGCTGTATTTGCATCCAGCGTTTCCTTCCACCCACATTTAATGCCAAACAAACACTTACCAATCGACGGATTTAAGTTGCTCCAGTGTCAATGCGAAAGTCCCGATCGGTTGGTCCGCACATTTTACCAGCGATGCTAAAGCAGACATGGCCAAATAGCTCAATAGCTTCAGTTTCTTCTTCAATTTCGTTTTCGCTATCTGCCTCCATACTCCAACCATTTGTTTCAATACATGCGTAATCTGTTGAATCGCTTAAGCCGCTGAAATCCGAGTCCAAATCTGAGCTAATGTCGCTATATCTTGCTGTGCTATCCACTGTGCTATCCGCTGTGGTATGTATTGGCATCACTGGACGACGTCACAGAAAAATGGACAGGGGCTTTGCAGATAGCGAAAATCAGGCACTTTAAAGCTTTTTTTCGGGATCTTCCGGGACGAGTAACATTTTGAAAAAAACTTGGAAAATAAAATAAGCCACTGGGAAATGATTTTTATTGGTTTTAACCCTTCTGAAATTGTGATAATGTTCCCCTTTAAGCATGTGGGGGCATTTTGATATTTTTCATTTTCAAATCCTAACAAAATATATGTTTTTGTTTTTTTAACCTTAAGGGCTCCCGGGGACCATAAAGGGTCTCAGTCAATAGAAAGTTCAAAATAAGTCAAATTATTATTATTAATATTTTTTTAAATTTGTATTTAATGCTTACAGTAAATCCCTAAATCAACTTCAAGTTGATATAAAGTTAAAAAAAGCCTTGTCAAAGACAACTTTGTTTTTATAGTAAAACTGAAATATGCAGTATTTAGTAATTAGAGCCCTAAAAGATCAGTAATGCAAGACTTTTAAATTATTTAATATTTTTGAGTAATCACAGTGAAAAGTTAAAAAAAAATCCCACAAAATTTATTTGGGATCCAAAAGGTCCCCCACGCATAATGGGATACATTTTTATTAGTTAAAAAAAAATAAAAATACTTTCAACACTTAAGTTACGAGATCAACTTCAATATCTGTCGATTTTACTTTTGAACTATTATTTTGTTTCTTTTATACTTTTTTGTCAAAGAAAACTTTGATGTTTTATATGGCAACCACACAATATATGCAATCTTTTTTCCCACATAAAACATTTTAAAGTGAAAAAGTGAAATTTTTGAAGTAATTGGAGCCATGAATAGGTCAATAATTCATTATAACATAGTGAATAACATAATTGTTATTTTTTGAGCAATGGCAGAAAAAAAAATAAAAATAAAGGAAGACCAAAAAACAGCCTGTATGGCAGCTTTGTGTCGAAATGGCAACTTTTTCTCGTTTTTAAATGTTTTTTTAATTCATTTTTGCAATACCATCAATTGCGCAATTTTTGCAGAATGTGTGGCGGGCCGGTAAACAATTAGCTGCGGGCCACAAATGGCCACCGGGCCGCCCTTTGGACACCCCTGCTCTAGATCAACATAAGTTTCATCGGTCAATTATAGGTTTTTATAATTTTTCGAGCAAAGACATTTTTAAAGTGAAAAAAAATAATGCCTGAATGGCAGCTTTGGGTATTTGGTGCAAAAAATGCAAACTTTTTCAAAGCCAAAGGTCAATACTTAAACTTGGCGATTCCGCTTGGTCAGCTCCTGATTTGGAATTGTTCCTAAAAATAAAAAAAAATGTCCAGCGAGTGCTAAGATATTTTAAGTATTTGTTTCGGAATCCCAAATAAACATCAGAGTGTAAGCCAAAAAGTGTACGCTGCTACAGAAAGAAAGATGGCGATGAAAAAAAGAGAGAAAGAAAAATTCCAAATCTTTATATTGCATTTGGAAATGAGAGGAAGAGGCACAGGAGGGGTAGGAGGGGGAAGGGTCCCGACCTGGGAAAGGGAAGGAGGAATTAGCAAAAACAACTTTAACTGAGTGGGACATTAGCAAAGACGGGAATGTTTCGGTTGACTATTTGAGTATGGTAGTTTATACAACAGCAATGATGACAGAAACCCATTTGAAGCGTCAACTTCGACCAGAAGACCAAAACAATATAAATTAAAGCTGCAAGCAGCGAGGACGGAACTGCTTTGGCTGCTGCCCCCGCGACCCAAGCCCAGATAAGCGGTAACAGATGGATGGATGGATTATTACACAGAGAAAAAGTTGTATACACATGTGTTGTACATCAGTCTCATAGTAATAACAGTTGTAAAGTGGCTTGGGTATTTTATAATGACGCCTTGGTGCCGCCATTTTGAGACTCTAATGCATGGTGAATATCATGCAGTTGTTGTATTGAAGTGGGAATAGCAAACTTCCAGTTGATTTTAGTTGGGGGCGGTCAGTGTATGAAATATAGGTCTCAGTGAGACCTATATTGAGGTTTTTGTTTCATGTGTGTATGACAGTCCTACAGTTGTGTCTGAGCAGAAAGCCGCCATTTTGTGACAACAGCAGCAGCGCAATGGTTCTTTGCAAGCTCATAAAATCCAAACCGTGATAGCAAATAAAACTCTTTCTCTAACTTTTAATCAGAAGGGTTCAATCTCTCTTCTGTGCTTATTTAAAGCCGAAACAACAAACAGCCTCAGAGGAGATCATGTTTGAAAAAAAGCGACATCTTTTAGCCAACTTTTGTCTTGAAGTGGGAATAGCAAACTTGCTGATGATTTTAGTCGGGGGATCTTAGGTCTAATTGAGACCTACGCAGTGGTTTTTGTTTCATGTTTCTACGACATTCCTACTGGAAGTTACAGACAGTTTTGTCTGTGTTTTCTTCCTCGGGGGCGATAGAGCGCAATTTTCAGTTTTTGGATTTTGTTTTTTGATTAGATCACAATTTTCGCCAGTCCTGATGTGTGTGTCAAATTTGGTGAGTTTTGAAGCATGTTAAGGGGATCAAATTACAGCTTAAAGAGGTGGCGGTATAATAAAATTGTCACAACTTGGCTTGGACGTGGATTGTTTCTTCGACGCAGATGAGGATCATCACGAGCGAGGCGTGAACATGAATACATGATATTTATTTAATAAACAAACAAACTTCAAACCGGGGTTCACGGTGGAAGAGGGGTTAGTGCGTCTGCCTCACAATACGAAGGTCCTGCGGTCCTGGGTTCAATTCCAGGCTGAGGATCTTTCCGTGTGGAGTTTGCATGTTCTCCCTGTGAATGCGTGGGTTCCGTCCGGGTACTCCGGCTTCCTCCCACCTCCAAAGACATGCACCTGGGGATAGGTTGATTGGCAACACTAAAATTGGCCCTAGTGTGTTATTGTGAGTGTGAATGTTGTCTGTCTATCTGTGTTGGCCCTGCGATGAGGTGGCGACTTGTCCAGGGTGTACACCGCCTTCCGCCTGATTGTAGCTGAGATAGGCGCCAGCGCCCCCCCGCGACCCCGAAAGGGAATAAGCGGTAGAAAATGGATGGATGGATGGAAACAAACAAACTACAAAAAGGCAAAACAAGAACGTGCCCAATGGCGGATAATAAACTAGACTAATCAAAACAAAACTAGCACAATGGCAAGACTAAAGACATGAAACAAAAGAGTGCACTGTGGCATAAATACAAAACTTACGTGGATCAAAACAAGGGGCATTGATAGCGAGGTGTTCGAGGGCATGAAGGTAGCGCAGCATTGGTAGGGTGCGTGCGTGAAGATCCCAGAATGAAGACAAGAAAAAGAGTGACTTAAGTAGCTACGATAATTAGTGAAAACAGGTGTGAGGCTGAGGACAGGGACGTGACGTGACAGGTGAAAACTAATGAGTTGACATGGAGACGAAAACAAACCAGGAAGTGTCAAGACAGAACTTAAATGTCCAAAAAACTAAACATAACCTGACCAAAACCAAAACATAAACTTACAGGCGTGACAAATAAAGAGTAATAATATTAATAAAACCTTAGAAATTCAAAAGGGTCCTCTGTCCCAAAGGGACATCGGTCCCTAAATAGTGATCTTCAAACAAGCTCTTTGTCCTGTGTTTGGAGAGTGGAGACATCTCCGTTGGACTCAAGAGTGTATCAGGGCCATAAAGTGTCTCATCTGAGACAATGCAGTGAAGACCAAGCACCTGGACTTCCATTTTACTTTAAAATCGAGATAAGTAAAACATTAATTTGTCCACAACATTCCTCAACCAACCAACACCACTAATAAAACAGTCTGTTAAACAAAATAAACTCCATTTTGCATTTGATGTATGAAAATATGTTTCCTGTATTCTCTGTCATTAGAGAAGTGTGCTGGGGTTACGACAGTACTGTACTCTGTATTTCCTCAAAGTATTTCATACCGTTGTGTGTCCCCAGTTTTATTGCGTGTGGGCTTGTGTGTGTGTGTGTGTGTGTGTGTGTGTGCGTGCGTGTGTGTGTGTGAGCGGCCAGGATTAATGCGTTGCTGTCAAACTGCAGCAGATGATAAAGTAGTAAAACCACAGAAGAATGAAAGAAGAAAAATATCACAATGTCAGATTAGAAAGGAAAAAAAAGTGGACGAATGAAAAAGAGAATACGTTCCGTTCCCTTTTTCCAAAACATAAATGACATGAAAAATGAATGTTGGACACAGGACGATGAAATGGAAAGTGGGCTGAACATTCTCTTTAAAAGAGAAAGTGTCGTGTTAAATATTCACTTTTCGACAGGATGAGCAGTCAATCAAGCTCACATCTGGCCAAGGAAACACTCGAAAGACCGCAGCAGAGGGAAAAACGAGGACACCTTGAGAAGGGACCACATATGTAGGGACTGCACATGTAGGGACCGCAGATGTAGGGACTGCAGATGTAGGGACCGCAGATGTAGGAACTGCAGATGTAGGAACTGCAGATGTAGGCACCGCACATGTAGAGACCGTAGATGTAGGGACTGCAGATGTGTGGACGGCAGATATAGGGATCTCAGATGTAGGGACCACAGATATAGGGACTGCAAATGTAGAAACGGCAGATGTAGGGACTGCAGATGTAGGGTCCGCAGATGTAGGGACCACAGATGAAGGGACCGCACATAGGGACTGGAGATGTAGGGACCGCAGATGTAGGGACCACAGATGTAGGGACCACAGATGTAGGGGCCACAGATGTAGGGACTGCAGGTATAGGGTCTTCAGATATAGGGATTGCAGTCATAGAGACTGCAGATGTAGGGACCGAAGATGTAGGGTCAGCAGATGTAGGGTCAGCAGATGTAGGGACTGCAGCTGTACAGACAGTAGATATAGGGACAGGAGACGTAGGGACCACAGATGTAGGGACTGCACATAGGGACTGGAGATGTAGGGACCACAGATGTAAGGACAGCAGATGTAGGGACTGCAGGTATAGGGTCTTCAGATATAGGGATCGCAGTCATAGAGACTGCAGATGTAGGGACCGCTCTTCCAGGGTGGTCAGCTGCCATGTTTTCCTTTCCAATTGTTCATGCTGTCCAAAGGCAGTATCACAATCACATTCATTTTTAGGAAGTCCCAATCTCTATCCAAATAACATTCCGTCCCCTTTGCAGTTTAGATCAATACGAGCACCCATGGTGTGTTACTACACTGTCATTATAAATATAATCTACAAATGGTTTACTCTTTTGTGTACAAGATGTGCAGTTGTGTGTTTTTTTATGATTATTTATTGCTTTTTAATTGTTTTAAACATTTTACACTTTGCACCGCAACCGCATAATTTCCCCATTGTTGTATTAGAAAAACAAATATCCTATATTGTTGGTATTTATGGTAAGAACTTTTTTTTCCCACATATAAGATATAATGGAAAACAAAACCTTCTATGTGTGATTAAAAAAAGCTTTGAGGTTTTACTTTTAACTGTCAGGGGTTAGAGTAATTTATAAACACACACACATATATAGCCTATACATAAACACACACACACACACACACACACACACACACACACACACACACACACACACACACACACACACACACACATATATATATTATATATGTGGAGAGGGGCGTGTTCCACGCGTCCCCTGCGGGCGGGGTATGTGCAGGGGCCGGCCATGAAGCAGCCAACAGGTGAGTGGATACCTCAGCTGGAACGAGTTATCTAATCACCTGTTCCCTTTATTAGCAGCGCTGGAGACCATGAAGCTAGAGAGACGCATGAGGACGCGGGAGAGACGCACAGAGACGAACAGAGACAGCTGAAAAGCTTGAAAGACGGACAATTGTGTAAAGTAAAATATGTATTAAATACTGTGTCAAACCTGTATCCTGAGCTGTGTGATACTGTGGTCAGAAGAAGCCGGGCGAGACGCAGGAAACCTCCACAACTGGCACCCAACTTAAGCGAACCACGATGATGTCCACAACATCACCCCAATATGTTCTTATATATACATATATACATATA
>NC_084611.1:44805317-44892817 GCF_033978795.1 Nerophis ophidion | reverse complement strand
CTATGTTAAGGTAACATGTGGAGTTCCCCAGGGTTCGGTCCTTGGCCCTGTACTCTTCAGCATCTACATGCTGCCGCTAGGTGACGTCATACGCAAATACGGTATTAGCTTTCACTGTTATGCTGATGACACCCAACTTTACATGCCCCTAAAGCTGACCAACACGCCGGACTGTAGTCAGTTGGAAGCGTGTCTTAATGAAATTAAACAATGGATGTCCGCTAACTTTTTGCAACTTAATGCCAAAAAAACGGAAATGCTGATTATCGGTCCTGCTAGACACCGACCTCTATTTAATAATACAACTTTAACATTTGACAACCAAATAATAAAACAAGGTGACTCTGTAAAAAATCTGGGTATTATCTTCGACCCAACTCTCTCCTTTGAGTCACACATTAAAAGCGTTACTAAAACGGCCTTCTTTCATCTCCGTAATATCGCTAAAATTCGCTCCATTTTGTCCACTAAAGACGCCGAGATCATTATCCATGCGTTTGTTACGTCTCGTCTCGATTACTGTAACGTATTATTTTCGGGTCTCCCAATGTCTAGCATTAAAAGATTACAGTTGGTACAAAATGCGGCTGCTAGACTTTTGACAAGAACAAGAAAGTTTGATCATATTACGCCTGTACTGGCTCACCTGCACTGGCTTCCTGTGCACTTAAGATGTGACTTTAAGGTTTTACTACTTACGTATAAAATACTACACGGTCTAGCTCCAGCCTATCTTGCCGATTGTATTGTACCGTATGTCCCGGCAAGAAATCTGCGTTCAAAAGACTCCGGCTTATTAGTGATTCCTAGAGCTCAAAAAAAGTCTGCGGGCTATAGAGCGTTTTCCGTTCGGGCTCCAGTACTCTGGAATGCCCTCCCGGTAACAGTTCGAGATGCTACCTCAGTAGAAGCATTTAAGTCTCATCTTAAAACTCATCTGTATACTCTAGCCTTTAAATAGACCTCCTTTTTAGACCAGTTGATCTGCCGCTTCTTTTCTTTCTCCTATGTCCCCCCCTCCCTTGTGGAGGGGGTCCGGTCCGATGACCATGGATGAAGTACTGGCTGTCCAGAGTCGAGACCCAGGATGGACCGCTCGTCGGGACCCAGGATGGACCGCTCGCCTGTATCGGTTGGGGACATCTCTACGCTGCTGATCCGCTCGAGATGGTTTCCTGTGGACGGGACTCTCGCTGCTGTCTTGGAGCCACTGTGGATTGAACTTTCGCAGTATCATGTTGGACCCGCTCGACATCCATTGCTTTCGGTCCCCTAGAGGGGGGGGGTTGCCCACATCTGAGGTCCTCTCCAAGGTTTCTCATAGTCAGCATTGTCGCTGGCGTCCCACTGAATGTGAATTCTCCCTGCCCACTGGGTGTGAGTTTTCCTTGCCCTTTTGTGGGTTCTTCCGAGGATGTTGTAGTCGTAATGATTTGTGCAGTCCTTTGAGACATTTGTGATTTGGGGCTATATAAATAAACATTGATTGATTGATTGATATATATATACATATATATACATATATACATATATATATATATGTGTGTGTGCGTATATGTGTATGTATAAGTTTTGTAATCAATCCGAAATATCAAGCAGCTTAAATCCGCCAAACATTGATAAGTGTGCAGAAAGTGTTTTGCATTTTTCCCATCATGCATTGTCGTAGGCCTGAATGGGTGTGTGTAATGTGTGACCAAGTGTGTTGACTTTATTTTTATTTTTTTTCCCGCCGTAAGCGAGCTTGCTGGTTTGGATTGGGTCCTACAGGTAAATGCAGTGCTGTGCACGCTTCAAGGTACAATTCATGGGCGGCTTTTCCCACGTTGCCCACGAGACGGCGGCAATTAGTTTGGCAGATGTTTTAAATGAACTGTCTCGTTAAAAAACGTGGCACTGTATTTTACATTGTGTTTTAGAAGCGTCTTCGCACTCTGGATAGACGACGGTCAAAGTTGCATTTTTGGGGTTGTAAAAGAAGTCATTTTGAGAAGTTGACACACCGCAGCTTTTTAGAGCGCCGGTGCACCTAAGGGAGCACAAAATATTGATAACCTGCCAGCAAAGACGGGGTTGACTTTGACCGGCGAGAACCCGCTTGCAGACCCGACTAGTCGAGAGGGAGCGCTCGCCTAATAAGAGAATGTGATGTGGATTATGTGCTGAGGAACTAATAAGCTCTCTGAGTCGTGATGAAGGCTGGCACATGCTCTCAGGTGTGTGCGTGTGTGTGTGTGTGTGTGTGTCATGCCAGCGTTACAGGAAGCGCATCGTGGGTGCAGCTGGTGAACCTCTGGGTTGCCGGCGGAAACTCCAATCAGACCAGCTGAAGCCTTCCAACTTCCTGACGCGAGTCCAGATTAAAACCCCGCAGGAGTGACCTCAGCTGTCATTGACACACACACACACACACACACACACACACACACACACACACACACACACACACACACACACACACACACACTGATAATTGAAGCACATTAAAAGGGAAATCATCATGGAAGTATATGTGCATAAATGCATACAAATAAACACATCAGCGTATAAACACATGGAGGTGTGAAAACACATTACAATATTAAAATACAGCAATGTAATGATTGATTTGATGTGCGACCACACACATGCACGCACACACACACACACAGCAAGGTGTTAATTAAACATTGTGACAGGTGATGTCACAGGCCTCATGCCAACGTGGGTATAGCCAACTGAGTACCCACTGCTTCAACCAGCTGTCATGTCTCACACACACACACACACACACACACACACACACACACACACTGATAATTGAAGCACATTAAAAGGGAAATCATCATGGAAGTATATGTGCATAAATGCATACAAATAAACACATCAGCGTATAAACACATGGAGGTGTGAAAACACATTACAATATTAAAATACAGCAATGTAATGATTGATTTGATGTGCGACCACACACATGCACGCACACACACACACACAGCAAGGTGTTAATTAAACATTGTGACAGGTGATGTCACAGGCCTCATGCCAACGTGGGTATAGCCAACTGAGTACCCACTGCTTCAACCAGCTGTCATGTCTCACACACACACACACACACACACACACACACACACACACACACACACACGCACGCACGCACGCACGCACGCACGCACGCACGCACGCACACACACACACAGACACGCAAACACACACACGCAAACACACACACACACGCAAACACACACACGCAAACACACACACACACAGGCTCAAAATGCTACCTTTACAAAGATGAGTTTTGATTTGTTATTGTTTTTGTTTGTTAAATCGACCCAGTTCTGCTACTAACTGAACACAATTGTCATCATTTTTGACATATGATATTCTGACTTTGGTACCGGTACCTAAATGTATCTAGATAGTTTTCAAAATAAAGGGGACCAGGAAAAAAATGTCACTATTGGCTTTTATTTGAACGGAAAATTTTATGATTGTCATGTCTTGTGATCATGTTTTGTTTAGTTATGTTCTGTTTTGCCATTAGTTTTCACCTGTCCTCATGTCACGCACTTGTGTCACGTTTTGCACTGGCACACCTGTCACTAAAGGCCTACTGAAACCCACTATTACCGACCACGCAGTCTAATATTTTATATATCAATAATGAAATATTAACATTGCAACACATGCCAATACGGCCTTTTTAGTTTACTAAATTGCAATTTTAAATTTTGCGCGGAAGTATCCTGCTAAAACGTCGCGGTATGATGACGTGTGTGCGTGACGTCACGCATTGTCGAGGACATTTTGTTCCACCACCGATCCCAGCTATACGTCGTCTGCTTTAATCGCAAAATTCCACAGTTAATCTTTTACAATTTGTTCAATTAATAATGGAAACGTCAAAGAAGAAAGATGTAGGTGGGAAGCGGTGTATTGCGGCCGCCTTTGGCAACACAAACACAGCCGGTGTTTCATTGTTTACATTGCGAAAGATGATGGTGAAGTTTTACTATGGAACCGGCAGGTTTCGGTGAGAACATGGTGGTAATAAGTCGGCTCTTACCGTAGACATGAGCGGAAAGCTTGCGTCGTTCATCCTGCACTTGTCAAAGAGGCAGCTGCGGACTCTCTTGCCTCCTCCCACCGTCCACCCCTGACCATTGGATGCTTCCACTGTGGAGGAGGGAAAAAAAATAAATATCTCAGCCCGGCCGCCTTCGCCTCGTCGAGAAACGTGGCTTCCCTCAGAGACACTGGCGGTCACCACACCCGTGGCCACACCCCTCCGACTTTCAGGTTGTACAGGTACGACCATATAATCTCACTAAAACACTAGTAACACAATAAGCAGATAAGGGATTTTGCAGAATTATTCTAGTAAATTTGTCTAATAACATCTGAATCGCTCTGCCATCTAGTTTTTTCTTATTCTTTTTTTTTCTAGTCCGTCACTCTCACTTTCCTCATCCACGAATCTTTCATCCTCGCTTAAAATTAACGGGGGAATCGTAGCTTTCTCGGTCCGAATCGCTCTCGCTGCTGGTGGCCATGATTGTAAACAATGTGCGGATATGAGGTGCTCCACAACCCGTGACGTCAGGCGCACATCGTGTGCTACTTCCGGTAGAGGCAAGGCTTTTTTATTAGCGACCAAAAGTTGCGAACTTTATCGTCGATGTTCTCTACTAAATCCTTTCAACAAAAATATGGCAATATCGTGAAATGATGGACCTGCTATCCCCGTTTAAATAAGAAAATCTAATTTCAGTAGGCCTTGATCATGTCTATTATTGAAAGCGAAAGTTGCCAGGAAGTCAGGCTGGCAAACTTTACTTCCACTCTGCTTCGTGCGATGTTTACGATTCACACTGCTTGTTTCATAGTTCCATGCCAAGTAAGTTTTTGTTTATTGTTCATAGTTTCTGCCTTTGTGCAGGTTTTGTTTCATTAGTCAAGTTTGTTCTCCGCCATTGTGCGCGCCTTTTGTTTGCTTCTTTTTTTGTAGTTATAGTGTTAAAATAAAAGAAGTCATTACCTTCACGCCTTGCCCGCTCCAACTTTCCTTTGCCTTCCAGAAAAACAAACCCCAAAGTCCACGTTCTGACAATGATGTATTGAAGATATATTTCTTATTAAGAATTTCTGTGTGAAATAAAATAGAGAAGATATCAGACTTGTCTCTTGGTAGTAAATAAACAAATAAAGGCTCATTATTGTCTGCTAAGTATATTTAATTTAAAAAAAAAAAAAATCATAATAAAAAAGAACAATAAAGTTTTGTCTATGTCTAAATCTAAGCCTAAGTAATTTTTCATTCTATTATTTTGTCAATGTTATTAATCTACTTGTTCATTTCCTGTTAAAAATCTGCTTATTTCCTGTTTTAACATGTTTCTATCCACACTTCTGTTCAAATGTAATCACTTATTCTTCTCTTCTTTGATAGTTTTGGGTCATACCACAAAATTGTTAAAAGTCGCTACAGGATTAATAATCAAAGTTCTCCTCTGTCCAGGGATGTATTTCCTGACTTTATAAATAATAAACAATTTTTTTTTTTTTACTACGAGGCCCCACTGTTGTAACACGTAGAGAGTGTGCCTTGCATTGTCTTGCTGAAATAAGCAGGGGCGTCCATGAAAAAAGACCTTGCTTGGATGGCAACATATATTGCTCGAAAACCTGTATTATATGTACCTTTCAGCATCGAAGGTCACAGACATTCAGTGTTGGTTTTCGGCCTTGCCGCTTAAGTGAAGTGATTTCTCCAGATTCTCTGAACTGTTTGATAATACTACGGAGCATAGATGGTGAAATCCCAAAATTCCTTGCAAAAGCTGCTTGAGAAATGTTGTTCTTAAACAATTTGCACAGGCATTTGTTGACAAAGTGGTGACCCTCGCCCCGTCTTTGTTTGTGATGAGTGAGCATTTCATGGAAGCTGCTTTTATAGCCAATCATCTCACCCACCTGTACCCAATTAGCCTGTTCACCTGTGGGATGTTTCAAATAGGTCTTTGATGAGCTTTCCTCAACTGTCCCAGTCCTTTTTGCCACTTTTTTGAAACATGTTGCAGGCATCCAATTCCAAATGAGCTAGCAGTTGCAAAAAATAACAAAGTTTCTCAGTGTGAACATGAAATATCTTGTTTTTGCAGTCTATTCAATGGAATAATGTCAGGGCGCGGACTTTGGTGTGGATTGTTTTCCCGTGGTGCAAAGCGATCGGAACGGACATGGCGTGGCGGTAAGGACATCTTTAATCTTAACTCAAAAATATTACAAAAGGGTATAAACAAAAGGCGCTCTCAGTGGAGGTTCAAAACTTGGCTTTGAAAACTAAAACTCGCACAATGGGAGAACTATGAACATAAAACAAAACTTACA
Organism: Nerophis ophidion; assembly: GCF_033978795.1. Taxonomy (NCBI): domain Eukaryota; kingdom Metazoa; phylum Chordata; class Actinopteri; order Syngnathiformes; family Syngnathidae; genus Nerophis; species Nerophis ophidion. The sequence goes on along the minus strand of NC_084611.1, from coordinate 44,886,445 downwards.
AACTATGGCATGAAAACTTACTTGGACAGAGAAAGAGCATAAATCATCGGCATGGATAACATGGGTGTGTAGGAGGTGATAGAGGGTGGTGTCGCCGGCCTGACATTCTGGCAACTTATTTTTTTTGTAATGAAAAAGGGAGGTTTGTTTTGGGTTGGTGCACTAATTGTAAGTGTATATTGTGTTTTTCATGTTGATTTAATAAAAAAAAAAAACTCTCTCTCTCTCTATATATATATATATATATATATATATATATATATATATATATATAAAATTAAATATATATATACATATATATATATATATATATATATATATATATGTATATATATATATGTATATATATATATATGTATATATATAATAGAAAAAAAAATTATAAAAAATTATAAAAAATTATAAAAAATTATTTTGCGGCCCGGTACCAATCGAGTCGCGGCCCTGTGGTTGGGGGCCACTGATTTACACAACTTCTCTGCTTTTGGGCTTCGTATTTGCTCACCGTCAGAATGTCTCAAAACCCTCATTTCCCGATTGAAACATTTTATGGACGTTTGCATCCATCTCGATTGTCTTGACTCCGCAGTCGCCTCCAAGTGTTATTTTGTATCGTGTAAACAAAGTAAATGAGAACCGTGACTAAACTCTGTGATGATAAGTGCAGTTTATTAAACACTCTCAGTGTTGAAGTGAAGTTATTTTTGCTCCCTGCAAGCTGTTTACTTCGTTAACATTCGTGCCTCCAAACCCCATCGAAATAGCCGCGCGTGTGTGTGTGTGTGTGTGTATGTGTGTGTGTGTGTGTGTTCTTGTATTTCTACCCTTTTTGAGACATCAACAAGGAAAAGTACCTTCCATACAAGGACCGGTGAACAAGTTAGGACCGAAATCACGCTAATAAACTGCGACAAAATTGTACACACACACTATAATTACAACTGTGTGTTATTCATCTATCCATACTTAATAGTACGCATGCAAAAGTAAACTTCTACGGTACTATGTGTACACTATTGAAGTACCACAATATACATCCGTGAGTATTTATAGCAACAATATGGTATATCATTTATTTGAATTACCTCTGGGTGTGTGTGTGTGTTATTGTATTTCTACCCTTCTTGAGACACCAAGAAGGAAAAGTAGCTTCCACATGAGGAGGTGTGAACAAGTGATAACATCGCATCTAACAGAGAATGTCTCATTTGCGCCCAGGCTGGTCAAAATGAGGGTGGTCCCAAAAAGGAGGGATTTTATCAATTTGACTGTGTGTCGCTATTAAAAGTGTTCCCCCTCTGGTCAACATATGAAATAACAGGTGAAGTGAAGTGAATTATATTTATATAGCGCTTTTTCTCTAGTGACTCAAAGCGCTTTACATAGTGAAACCCAATATCTAATTTTTACATTTAAACCAGTGTGGGTGGCACTGGGAGCAGGTGGGTAAAGTGTCTTGCCCAAGGACACAACAGCAGGGACTAGGATTGCGGAAGCGGGGATAGGAGCCTGCAACCATCAAGTTGTTGGCACGGCCGCTCTACCAACCGAGCTATACCTGCCACAAGTGTGGAAAGTCTCCGACCTGGATCCTCCACTTTGTCACGGACACAACACACTTTGTTCAGTGGTTACACTTTCTTTTTAATGTTTCTTACTTTATACAACACAGTCACTTTGTTCACCACTCTTTTTGGCTTTTCAGCTCACTCTGACTATACACAATTGTCTTTTCCTTCCACTCCTCCGTCCGTCCGTCACTCTCTCCCTCCTGCCGTCCCCCTCTCATGATCTCCAGCCCTGCTGATAAAGGATCAGGTGATCAGATAACTCCTCCCAGCTTTGGTATCTGCTCACCTGATTGCTGCTTTGTGACCGGCTCCTGCGCATGCCCCGCCCGCAGGGAACGCGTAGGGCACGCCCCTCTCCACATGCCTCCACCGCCCGATTCAGGCCGGGCAGCCGGAAGTTGTAAGGCTGTAGTGCCAGGTACCACCGGGTGATCCTCGCGTTGGTATCCCTCATGCGGTGGAGCCACTGGAGAGTTTTGTGGTCCGAGTAGAGGCTGAAGACGCGCCTCAACAGGTAGTAGCGGAGGGCCCCCACCGCCCACCGGATGGCGAGGCACTCCCTCTCCACTGTGCTGTACCTCGACTCCCGGTCCGACAATTTACGGCTGAGATTTAACACGGGGCGGTCGACGCCCTCCACCTGCTGAGACAGTACCGCCCCCAGCCCCCGACCCGACGCATACGCCTGTAAACAAAAAGGGATCTTAAAGTCAGGCATGCGCAGTACCGGCTCCTCACAGAGTGCTTTCTTTACCTGCTCAAATTCCCGCTGGCACTGCTCCGTCCACTAGACCAGTTCTGGAGCACCCTTTTGGGTGAGGTCAGTCAATGGGCCGGTCCAGTCCGCGAATCGAGGAATGAACCGGCGGTAGTAGCCCGCCAGCCCCAGGAACTGCCTCACCTCCTTTTTAGTTTTGGGAGGTGAGCAGGTGGCGATCGATGCTGTTTTTTCCACCTGCGGTCGTGCCTGCCTCCATGCCTTCAGTAGGTTAATGTGGTACAGATGTGTGTCCCCCCGACGGTCCGAGCGCCGAACCTCATAATCCACATCACTCACTTGCCGCGTGACCTCAAAGGGTCCTTGCCACTTTGCAAATAATTTAGAGCTTGAAGTTGGGAGCAATACAAGCACTTTTCTCCTGGTGTGAATTTACGCAGTTGAGTTCCCTTGTTGTACGTGCGGCACTGACGCTCTTGAGCACGGAGCAAATTCTCGCGTGTCAAGTGCCCCACCTGGTGGAGTTTTGCTCGCATGTCAAGAACATACTGTATTCCCAGCTTTCTTTAATGACGTCCAAGACTCCGCAAGGCCTCCGGCCGTACAATAATTTAAAACGGTGCAAAACCAAGCGAGGCCTGAGGTACCTCCCACATCGCAGACATTAGGGGATCCAACCATTTATCCCAATTTTGTTTGTCCTCGTGCATAAACTTACGGATCATTGTTTTCAGCGTTTTATTCAATCTCTCCACCAGCCCATCCGTTTGCGGATGATACACGCTGGTGCGGATCGCTTTTATCCCCAATAATCCGTACAGTTCTTTTATTGTGCGCGACATAAAGGACGTGCCCTGGTCAGTCAAAATCTCTTTCGTGATTCCAACTCAGGAAATGACTTGAAACAGTGCTTGCGCAACACTTTTGGCGGAAATAGAGCGCAACGGCACTGCCTCGGGATACCGCGTTGCGTAATCCACTAGGACTAAAACAAAGCGATATCCCCGTGTACTCAGGTGAAATGGTCCGATGAGGTCCATGCCAATTCTTTCGAATGGAACCTCCATGAGCGGCAATGGGCGTAACGGTGCCCGTGGTGTGGCCGCTGGATTCACCGGCTGGTAGTCCGGGCAAGCGGCGCACCACCGGCGCACATCCGCCCGGAGGCCTGGCCAATAGAATCGGACCATGACCCGATTAAGTGTTTTATCATATCCTAAATGTCATGGTATTAAAATGTGCCGCCTGGAAAACCATTCCCCGGCGGCATTTTGGCACCAACAACTGGGTGTATTCCTCCCCGGTTTGCGTGTCACGGGCCACTCGGTACAGTCTATCCCTAATCACTGAAAAATGTGGGAATGCCCGCGCTTTCCCCGGGCGCACCAGCTGACCGTCAATAAAGTCGACCTGGTCCCAGGCCTCGCCCAAAGTTTCATCACGCTACTGCTCGAGGGGAAAGTCCTCCGTAGGTGGCCATCGGGAAGCCGGGGGAGCCTCCCGCGAAGCTCCCGCCGGTTCCCGCTCGGCACTCCCGGATGAAACCGCGTCGCCGCTAAGAACAGCGCGGATACTCCCCTCGCCTACTGTCCATGAACGCACCCCCACACATTGTGTCAATAATACATTAAACCCCGGCCAATTCGTGCCTAGAATTACGGGGGACGTGAGTTGCGCGCTTACGGCAACTTGAACTCTATGCTTTTGGTTGCCATATATAATTTCCACTGGAAAAATTGGATATTCGTGCACATCCCCATGGATACACCTAATTCTCACCCGTGTTGCCTGCCTCAAAACCCCGGGCCGAACCAGGTTCTGGTGGATCAGGGACTGCTTACAGCCCGAATCCACCATCGCCCGGTGTGTACTCCCTTATATCCTTACCGGGACATAGTACGTCTCCCCTGGATCGGGGGCGGGTGCTGGAGGCCCGGCAACCCGCATCACCTGCCCCATCTCCATCACGGAGCACTCTCTTCGCACGTGACCGGACTGTCCGCACCCCCAACACACCGGCTCTGGCATTTGAGGTGCCTTCTGCGAGGGAAGCCCCGTCTCGGCAGTGCTGGCATCCTGAAACATGCAAACGGCATTTGGGTTGTACCCCGTATTGTGCCCCCCCTTTTCGTGTGTGTGTGTGTGTGTATGTTGATTTTTCAACGCCCGGGTGGAAAACCTGGTCCTCATGACCGGGAGCCTTGGTCTTTTCCGTCCTCCCCCATCGGGGGGGCGAGTCGGCGGCAGGTTGCTGAGGTGGGTCCTGCGGCCGTCTTCGGGATCGTTTCCCGCTGCACCGCCAGGTGTTTCCCCGCCAATTTGACTGCCGCTTTCACCTCCGGAGGGCTGTGGTACCTCACCCACGCTGAGATCCTGGCCGGGATGCCGTCCAAAAACTGCTCCAGGATTATGGCCTCTAACATGTTCTGATCTTGCCCGTTGGGCTGTAGCCACCGGGTCGCCGCATCTCTTAGCCGGTAGGCGGATACAAATGGCCGGTCCTCTGGCTCCAGCCTCATCGCCCGGAATTTTCGGCGGTGGTCTTCGGGGCTGCTGCCGACTCTGTCCAAGATTGCATGTCGGAGGTTGACATATTGCAGGCGGGCCGCTGCCGGGAGACCCAGCCCCGCCCGCTGGGCCTCCCCCACCAGGAGCGGCAGCAGTTTTGCTCCCCATTCCTCTTCCGGCCATTTGTTTGCCACTGCTGTCACCTCGAAGACGTCCAGGAATGTTTGAGGATCCTCTCTTTCTCCCATGCGCTTCATGGTCGAACCCCCTCCTCCTGTCTCCACTCTGTCCATTAACTATTTGAGCACTTGTGTCTGCTGCTGGCTCGCTGCTGACACTTGTGCCACCACTTGACCAAGTGCCTCGAGAGGGGTCGGTGCCGACATTTGTTGTGCGTTCTTCCTACTTGTTGGGCACCACTGTGGAAAGTCCCCGACCTGGATCCTCCACTTTGTCACGGACACAACACACTTTGTTCAGTGGTTACACTTTCTTTTTAATGTTTCTTACTTTATACAACACAGTCACTTTGTTCACCACTCTTTTTGGCTTTTCAGCTCACTCTGACTGTACACAATTGTCTTTTCCTTCCACTCCTCCGTCCGTCCGTCACTCTCTCCCTCCTGCCGTCCCCCTCTCATGATCTCCAGCCCTGCTGATAAAGGATCAGGTAATCAGATAACTCGTCCCAGCTGAGGTATCTGCTCACCTGATTGCTGCTTCGTGACCGGCTCCTGCGCATGCCCCGCCCGCAGGGAACGCGTAGGACACGCCCCTCTCCACAACAAGTGTGTGTAAAAATTTTAAGTGCCAGGTAGTCCCTGGAAGGTGGTATATATTTTGGGTTGAGAGTTTTCACCATATCCCAGCAAACATAAACAAACATGTAATGTTGCTGTTACTGTTTAGCCCAGTATCAATTAGCTTAGCTCTAACGTTATTGCTTAACTAACCTAAATGTTGGAGATTCCACCTCTGAAAAGGGATGCAGTCTTTTGACTATGTGTGCAGTGATCTTTCTGTGGCACTCTTCCATCTGTGGCACCGGCATCTTCCCCATTGCCGCTACGGTGAACGGAGTACGCTAAGCACATCGCGGAGCCTGGCTAGCAGGTTGTAAATTATATGTGAAAAAATACGCAGGCTAATTTGTTAGCTGCCTCAATGTTGGCGCAAAACACATTATTTATTGCATATATATTGTTTTACTTACCAGATTCGGACTGCAGTGCAGTCACCGAGGTGCCAGGCTGGGGGTCGGAGCCAGAGGAAGAGGCAGAGTAGGACGGTCGGTGCAGCGCGTCGAAGATGGGACACGCATTTATTTGTACTCCATGAACTCAGAGGTGCTTCATCATGTTCGACGTGCACCCCTTGAGCACGAAACAGTCCTGTCGCACGTGTTACATTTCGCCGATATTTCATTTTTTTAGTAAAATAAAGCCACACTTTCGACCGCCGACGCCCGCTATCCATGCTTGACTGACTCGCTCGGCTACATAGGCTCGGCTATGCTAACACTTAAGGTGGTGGGCGCTTCTTCATTGGTGTTCAGCGGCTTCTTCTTCCGGTCAGTGGACTTATTCTTTTTTTCTGGTCGGCGGACTGAGTATCGAAACTAGGAATCAAAATTTTAACTTTTGAACGATTCCGAGAGAATCGGAAAGTTAGTCCCGGTTCCAATCAATACTCGATACTCGATACCCAACCCTAGTTCTCACACCAGCACTTGACCCTTGCCTGGTTCTCACACCAGCACTTGACCCTTTCCTGGTTCTCACACCAGCACCTGCTCTTAGGCTGGATCCCACTCCAGCACCTGCTCCTAGGCTGGAGCCCATTCCAGCACTTGCTCCTAGGCTGGAGCCCACTCCAGCACCTGCTCCTAGGCTGGAGCCCACTCCAGCACCTGCTATAAGGCTGGATCTCACTCCAGCACCTGCTCCGGGGCTGGAGCCCACACCAGCACCTGTTCCAGGACCCGGGCCTACACCAGCTCCTGCTTCGACTACTACGCCTGTCTACACGTCGACGACTACTATGCCTGTCTCCAAGACGACACCGCCTTCTTCGGCTGCAGCACCCGCACCTGCTTCCACGGCGACGACGACTCCGCCTCCAGCTTCCACGGTGACGACGGCTCCGTCTCCAGCTCCCACGGTGACGACGGCTCCGTCTCCAGCTCCCACGGTGACGACTACTCCGCCTCCTGCTTCTGCGGCGATGACGACTCCACATCCTGCCTCCACAATGACGTCTCAGCGTCCGCAAGCTGGCCTGCTGCGCAAGCAGCAATCTGGGGCCTGCAGTCGGCCTTCTCAAAGGTCAGTGTATGGACGCCAGTGGTGCAAACATCAGCCTAACAGAAGACTTGGTCTTAAAACTCTCTGGCTACTTTACTTTTGGCGCCACCTTCTCGGCGGCCACCGATGTTGCCTTTTCGAGGTCGCCCGCCAAGACTTTCGCGGCAGTTGCGTTCCATCTGCCGCCGCCACATGACTTGTCCTCTATAGATTCGGGGACACACGACTTGGCGACGCTCCACCATGGCCTCCCGCCGCCCTCCCTTCGCTTGTGGATTTTCTTGTTGTGGGGGCGGGGTTCAAGTATTTTTGTTTTTGGGACATCTGGGATCTGTCCTTTTGGGGGGGATCCTGTTGTGATCCGATAACATATCATTCCATAGTCATGTTTTGTTCCATTATTTTATCATACAGTATTCTGTTTTTTGACGTCCTTAGTTCCTGTTTTAGGCTGTCTCCATAGCAGCATATTGTTGCCACCTGCTACTGTCGGTTTTCACACACCTGTTTTGCTGATCACCTGCCTTATTTAAGACTGCCCCTTTTGTTAGTATAGCCTCGGATCCCAATTTGCTCTCATGCAACAGTTGACATCTTGTGTTTCATGCTCTCTCTTGCTAGCTTCCACGCTAAGCTCTGTTTTATTCCTAGCTTTCATGCTAGTCGTTTTGTTTTCTCTTTTTGTGCCTTCGTGCCAAGTGTTTGTGTTCCGTTCGTATTCCTAGCTTTCCATGCTAGCGCTTTTGTTTGCCTTTCTGTTAGCACCAGTGTTTTAGTTCTTAGCCTGTTTTGAGTTAATAAATCTTTATTTCTTACCTCAAGCTGTGTTTTTGCCCGACGCATCCTCGGAGGAACAAATCCAGCATCGTTATGCCGCACAAGCTTCAGAAATTATTTTTTAAAATGGTGAAAAAAACTTGAATGTATTGAGTAAGTCGACATAATTGGTGTTAACATTTTTCATATCGGTTGAAAAATGTTGAATTAGTAACATGTTGAATTGAAAAATGGTGTTAGAGAATTCCTGGACTTTGGGGAAAATCTTGAATTTTTCCAGTTAAAAAAACAACTTCATTTTTTGTCCAAATTAAGAGGAATGTTTTGATGGTGGAATGGTTGAATTAGGTTGAAAAATGTGGGAGGAGTAGTCGCCAGAAAAAATGGGGGAAATAGGGCTTTGGAAAACCAGGAATTCTGGAAAATTCTAGAATTTTTTGTAACTTCAAAAAAAGGTTGTTTGAGTTTCCAGGAGGTGTTGAAGGTGGAATGGTTTGAATCGGTCGAAAAATGTGGGAATGGTGAAAGTTTGCAAAATGGCCAATTCGTTTTGAATGGAAAACATGTCCCAGAAAACTGTGAATTATGGGAAATCCTGGAATTTTTCAATTTGTCAAGGGAAAGCCCGTTGGAACGGTTTGAATCGGATGAAAAATGTGGAAGGTAGAGCGCTCCAAAATCTGGAGAAGAAGAAGAAGAAATAGATGAATTTTGGTGTAGAAAGCATTCACACAAACAAAAATTCAACAAAAAATTAAAGATGCACGCAGCGATGGACGTGACCGACTTTTGCTGGTGTTTCCTGCTTTACCCATTCAACATATTTTTACCTGCACATTACCCACCTTCCCTGCATCCTGGGGTCACACTGCCGTTTCTTTCTGTCACCCATACACGCTGGTGCTTCCTGCCATCACCCAGACAACATATCTTGACCTGCACTTTACCTACCTTCTCTCTATCCTGGAGTCAAACTGGTGCCTCCTTCTTTCACCCAGTCAACATACCTACCTTCTCTGCATTGTGTGGTCACGCTGGTGCTTCCTGCTTTTAAGCGGCCATCTTGAGACGGCAGCAGCGCAGCAGCATCAGTGCAGGGTTCTTTGAAGGCTAGTAAAATCAAAACCGGAGCAGTTGGAAAAACTTTTAATCAGAAAGGTTCAATCCCTCTCCTGTGCGAGTTTGAAGCCGACACAACAAATGCGCTTAGAGGGAATAATGTTTGAAAAAAGGTGACGGGTTTTTACAAAACTATTGTTTTGAAGGGGTAATTGCCAACTTCCTGTCGATTTTTGCTGAAGGATGTAAAAGAATTAAATGTAGGTCTAAGTGAGACCTACCGGAAGTTACAAGCAGTTTTGTCCGTGTCTTATTCCTAGGGGGCGCTAGAGCGCAATTTTGAGTGTTGGAGTTTGTTTTTTGTTATTAGATCGCAATTTTAGCCAGTCCTGATATGTGTGTCCAGTTTGGTGAGTTTTGAAGCATTTTTAAAGGGTCAAATTACAGCTCAAAGAGGCAAAAATTACATTTTTTTAGGAAACTTTTGTTTTGAAGGGCTTTTTGCCAACTTCCTGTTGATTTTTGCTGAAGAAGATCAGAATATGTAATCTAGGTCTAAGTCAGACCTACATAGAGTTTTTTTTTTTTTTTATGTCTCTACGACATTCCTAACGGAAGTTACAAGCAGTTTTGTCTGTGTTTTCTTCCTAGGGGGCGCTAGAGCGCAATTTTGAGTTTTTTTAAAAAATTAAATCGCAATTTCCGCCAGTCCCAATGTGTGTATTAAATTTTGTGAGTTCTGAAGCATGTTAAGGGGTCAAATTACAGCTCAAAGAGGTGGCGATATAATAATAATAATAATAATAAAACCTTAGAAATACAATAGGGTCCTCTGTCCCGTAGAGTCATTCGGTCCCTAAATAAATAACTAAAGTTTACCTTTTTTATAATTGCATAGTATGTATATATTATTCATGTTTTAAATACAAATGTTGGTTACAAAGTGTGGTCCTAAAGAGGTAGGCATCCGGTCCCCAGAATGTCGGAAGTAGCAGAATGTGTGTGTAGCAAATAAGCTGCTGTAGGATATAAAGTCATGCACCTGGATTCTCACCTTTAATGCCAAAGCTTCCTCTTCCTCCGAGCCTTGCCTGATGTGCAAGCTCGCATTACCTCTGACTTCCTCGACGTGTGTGTGTATGTGTGCCCGTGCACTAATAAAGCCCACGGATATAGCTGTCAGCTCGCTCTGTTGATTCAGGCCGCGGGCCAAACGCTCCAATATCCTCGCTCACTCGCTGTCGGCATCCATCAGCATCCTTCCATCTGTCCCGCCCGCCTCCCGTCAGCCCTTTCTGCTCGCATCTGTCTGGAGACGCATCTGCTCGTCTGTCGGTCCCGGTATCTCCCAACTGTCACAACTGATTCCAAAGGCTCGGATTCGGCGACGAGGGCGGAATCTGTAAGGGGATGCGGTCGCGATCAGTAAATAGTACCAAGCTGGGGTGCTTTTATTTCGAAATTCACATAGTGGAAGTAAAAGTTTGCAAAGTGAACAAACCAAAAACTTACTTGGCTAAACCGAAGGTCGATTTCTGAGTTTCCGAGTCCATGGTACTCTCCCGGGAAAGGGTGGAGTGCCATCTCCGGGTTGGGCAAGCGATCTTGCCCCAAGTGGAGGATATCAAGTGCCTAGGAGTCTTGCTTACGAGTGAGGGAAGAGTGGATGGGGAGATGGACAGGCGGATCGGTGCGGCGTTTTGAGTAATACGGACGCTGTATTGTTCCGTTGTGGTGAAGAAGGAGCTGAGCTGGAAGGCAAAGCACTCAATTTACCGGTCAATCTACGTTCTCATCCTCACCTATGGTCATGAGCTTTGGGTTATGACCGAAAGGACAAGATTACGGGTACAGGGGTGGCATGGCGTAGTGGGTAGAGCGGCCATGCCAGAAACCTGAGGGTTGCAGGTTTGCTCTCCGCCTATTGATATCCAAATCGCTGCCGTTGTGTCCTTGGGCAGGACACTTCACATTTGCCCCCGGTGCCACTCACACTGGTGAATGAATGATGAATGAATGATAGGTCGTGGTCGGAGGGGCCAAAGGCGCAAACTGGCAGCCACGCTTCCGTCAGTCTACCCCAGGGCAGCTGTGGCTACAGATGTAGCTTACCACCACCAGGTGTGAATGAATGAGGGGTTCCCACTTCTCTGTGAGCGCTTTGAGTTTCTAATGTTAGAAAACTGCTATATAAATCTAATCCATTATTTTTGTTATTATTACAAGCGGCCAAAATGAGTTTCCTCCGCCGGGTGGTGGGGCTCTCCCTTAGAGATAGGGTGAGAAGCTCTGCCATCTGGGGGGAGTTTAAAGTAAAGCCGCTGCTCCTCCACATGGAGAGGAGCCAGATGAGGTGGTTCCGGCATCTGGTCAACATGCCACTCAAACGCCTCCCTAGGGAGGTGTTTATGGCACGTCCGACCGGCAGGATGCCACGGGGAAGACCCAGGACACGTTGGGAAGACTGTGTCTCCCGGTTGGCTTGGGAACGCCTCGTGATCCCCCGGCAGGCGCTGGACGAAGTGGCTGGGGAGAGGGAAGTCTGGGCTTCCCTGCTTAGGCTGCTGCCCACGCGACCCGACCTCGGATAAGCGGAAGGAAATGGATGGATGGATGGATGTTTATTTATTTTCATGACTTCATATTCCACACTCTCCACTGCGACTGTGAATAGAATCAAGTGCAGTAGCGGGCCGTGCATTTCACACCTAGACCTCCAGTGATGCCCCGTTTAATAATAATAATAATAGATTTTATTTGTAAGCATTTAAGCGTTTCTGGGTGTTGTTGATAAATGACTTTGGCTTTGCATAGTAGAGTTTCAACTTGGACTACAGATGTAGCGACCAACTGTAGTTACTGACAGCGGTTTGTGCGTGTGCCTCACAATACGAAGTACTCAGTTTGAATCTGTAAGGGGATGCGGTCACGATCCGTAAATAGTACCAAGCTGGGGTGCTTTTATTTTGAAAATCCTGTGGTGGGAGTAAAAGTTTGCAAAGTGAACAGACCAATATATGTCTTTATATGTTGCACGATTGCACCAAGAAAAATTCCTAATTTGTGAACCCGTTCTCAAACAATGGCAATAAAAACTATTCTGATTCTGATTCTGATTCTGATTCTAAACTGAAGGTTGATTTCTGAGTTTGATGTTTATGTATTTTCATGACTTCATATTCCACACACTCCAGCGCCACTGTGACTAGTATCAAGTGCAGTGGCGGGCCGTGCATTTCCCACCTAGGCCTCCTCTCGTTTAGTGCGCGCAGGCCCAGCAAAGCGTTTCTGGGTGTTGTTGATAAATAGAGAAAAGAGAACCAATAATGTGATAAATATTGTGGTAGATCCGATTTATCAAATAGTATTGTTAAAGTCAATATTTGTATAGATCTACTTATTGGTTAAAATTAGGGAACGCTAGCTCGCTGTTAGCAGTGTGTAGTGAAGCATGTTTAGCCATTCCTCGTGCTGCAGGGGTAATACTTGTAAGAAACTTACTTTATTTGTCACCTTGGAGGCGAGGATTAGTGATTTAGAAGTAGCTTTTTGGCTAGGACGTTAGCCACACTAGCTAGACTTCAGTTTTTATATTGCATGTGATGATTAACCTGAGTTACAAAATGATTGGATTGAAATATGTCACGGCAATATAGCTCCAACTTTATGGTTAGTTTTCAAGCAAAAATACAGTGTTTTTTCCCCAAAACAGTGTAGCACCTTATTAGTTAGTCAATACTGGGGTTCTTTATTAGTACACTTCTCCACTTTGCATCAGTCCTTCTTAGAAGAGCTCGGCGCCCATTGAAGCGTTTCTGGGTGTTCTTGATAAATGGCTTTGGCGTTGCATAGTAGAGTTTTAAAGTGCACTTACAGATGTAGCGACCAACTGTCGTTACTGACAGTGGTTTTCTGAAGTGTTCCTGAGCCTGTGTGGTGATGTCCTTTACACACTGATGTCGCTTTTTGATGCAATACTGGCCTCTAGAAATCAATAAAATATATCTTATGTGGTACTGTCAAAATGAAAATAATTGAAAAACACATTAAATATGAAAAAATAAAATACACTTTTTATTTGCGGCATAACTCGTTAAAAGTACACCTCTGCATTACGTTGTGTCCTAAATAACATGAAAGGAAACCAAGAACCGGTCTTTTACTCGTCTCTCACTGTAGTCACACTGAAGCCAAGCGCTACATACACAGAGTACCCCTCTTGGCATCGCACCCCCTTGCCACTCCACTTTGACTCAGGTCTTATCCACTTAAGGTGATAAAGGTAAGATTAATTAAAGCTGACCAAGGTCTGATCCACCAATGGTGACTAAGGTATGATTCATTAAAGCTGACTAAGGTCTGACTTACTAAAGCTAATCAAGGTCTGATCCACTTAAGGTGACCAAGGTCTGATCCAATAAAATTGACTGAGGTCTGACTTACTAAAGCTGACCAACATCTGATCAACTAAAGGTGACTAGGGTCTAATGCACTAAAGGTGACTAAGGTATTGTTTACTGACGGTGATAAAGGTCTGATTCACTAACGATGACTAAGGTCTGACTTACTAAAAGTAACAAATGTCTTATTTACTAAAGGCAACTAAGGTCTGATCCACTGAAGGCCAATCAATCAATCAAAGTTTATTTATATAGACCTAAATCACGAGTGTCTCAAAGGGGTGCAAGACTATAGGGACTATAAGATCTGATCCACTAAAGGTGACTAAAGTCTGATCCACTAAAGGTGACAAAATCAGATCCACTAAAGGTGACAAAATCAGATCCACTAAAGGTGACAAAGGTCTTATTCACTAAAGGCGGCTAAGGTCTGATCTAATGAAGGCGACAAAGGTTTTATTTACTAAAGGAGACTAAGGTCTGATCCACTAAAGGTGACTAAGGTCTGGTCTACATCGCACCACACCTCTATATTCACATAGGTATCGATAAAATTTGTTTGATACTCTCGACTACTGATTCACATAAAGTCAAACTGGACCATATTTTGATATTTTACATATTTCAGTATTTGCCAGGTTGCGGACTCGGCACATTATTCAAAACACTCGACAGGCAAACAGGCGAGGGTTGAATTACCCATGCCAACAAAGCAAGCACGCCTGATAGGAAGCGCTCCAAAGTAAGGTTCTACTTTTTAAAAAATGTATTAGCTCGATGCTATTTAAATTAGATATGCCATGTACATGCTAATAATTAGCATTAGTCAGTCCACATGGCGATTTCAACACCTCCGAATTTGTCAACAAAAACAAATAGTTGCTGTGCAGTAAGTACAACACTAACAGTATAAACACTTTGTAGGACTCAACAAAGGATACGACTGGTACATTCAGCTTAATGGCAAGGACTACTTCCTGACTACATCAACGTACCATACAAAATACAAATATTAAGATTTTAAGACCAGAAAATTGGTATGTGTTTGTCTAAAAACCAGCAGACACAAAAACATGCCCTGGTAAGTCCTTCAAGGTGTCCTCCAAAGTGCCTTGCTCGGGGACGGTACTTCAAAGTCGGCTGAAGCGTCGTTCAAAGTGCGCCACTCTCCAACACGAGTGTCGCGCTCTCAACCTTGACTCAATGGCGACGACTTGAGTCCACGCCCTCGTCCGTTTCAGATGCTTTAGTTCTAAGGCTGTCTAAAAAGTTTTGAAAAAATTTATATTTATTTGTAATTAACCCATATCAAATATCTCATTTTGAGATGTTTTGGGGGGAGTTATTGGATATTTTGTGTGTTTGCCATTGAAAAAACTGAGTTTTCCATGACAAAAAAAGCACAAAACTCAGGAAAAAAAAACTTGAATGTTGCATAAAACCTCTGCTTTGTTTTAAATCAATACCTACGCTACTATGAACGGATGTTGGTCTTTGTATTCGACAGTTTCTGAGCATCGGAACCTTCTTGGAGTGCTCGGCAACAACGTTTTTTATGACAAAAATGCATGAAAGAACATTTACCCCATTTAAAAATATTAATAAAAACCTTTAATCGGCGGATAGCTTTTGAAGTTGACCTGGAAATTTTTGTGTGAAATTATGCAAACCAGTTGTTGCAGCAGCTGTCCGGGTGGCTGGTCCCCGACAATCATGGAGGTGCACCTGCTGGATGTGGAGGTCCTGGGCTGGTGTGGTCCCACGTGGTATGCCATTGTGAGGCCAGTTGGAGGTATGACTTCTTTTTACACTTTTGGAACCTGGGTATTTTAGTGTAATTTTTTTAAAGTGCCATCCCTCCAAAAATAATAATGAACCAAAATTAATGTTGCTATGAATTATTGACCTATTTATTTGTAATCAACGCACATCAAATATCTCATTTTGAGATGTTTTTTGGGGGGAATTATTGCACATTTTGTGTGTTTGCCATTAAAAAAAAACAAGTTTTTCATGACAAAAAAAGCACAAAACAAATAAACAAACAAAAAAACTATTAACGACGGATAATTCTTGAATTTGATCTGGTGATTTAAATTTGAAAATTAAAAGTAAAACAAAATAAAAAAATATAATGTATGACTTATTTTCAACAATTTTTGATCCCTAGATTTTTTGTAAGATTAAAAAAAACAACTGTCATTGGTCAAAAATAATAATGAATCAAATTCAATTTTGTATAAATTATTGATCTATAGGAGGCACCAATTACTACACATCAAATATTTAACTTTGAAATATTTTTGGGAGAAAATATTGCATATTTGATGGGTTTAGCACAAATAACTAAATGTTCTATGTCAAAAAATGCATAAAACTAACAAAGAAAAAAATCCCATAAAACCATAATAAAAACGTATAATCAACAAATAGCTTTTGAAGTTGACCTAAATATAAAAAATTGAAAATTGAAAGTTAAAAAAAAATAAAAAAAATTGTATGACTTATTTTCAACACTTTTGGATCCCTGCTATTTTAGTGGGATTTTTTTTTAAAAACTGTCATTACTCCAAAAAATAATAATGAAAAAAATCAATGTTGTTACAAATTATTGACCTACTAAAGGCTGTAATGTACCCAAATATCTAATTTTGAGATGTTTTGGTGGAATTATTGAATATTTTGTTTGTTTGCCATTAAAAGTTTTTTTTATGACAAAAAAGAAACAAATTAAAAAAACTTTCATGTCACATAAAACCTCTGCCTTGTTTTTTTTCCGTTTTTTTTTTTTTGCTCTGCCTTGTTTTTAATGACTTCTTAAGCCTACTATGCTACTGTGACCTGGCACATAGCAAAAAGAGTTCCTCATCAGTCTTTCACTGGGATGTGAGTCCAGCAGGTTGTACTGAGGTCAGTGTTGGTCACGTGCGTCCTTGCTTTCTCCTCCTTCTTTGTCCTTTCCTCTCCAATCCCGTCTGATCCGACAAGGACTCCTTCTTGTTCCGCCGCCATGGATATTTGTTCTGCGTTCACCTATCACGCGTCCTCCTGCCTCTTGGCCCTACTTTGCCTTTTCATTCATCCTTCCTCTTTGCTCTTTTAGCGGCCGCCTTCCGCCTTTCATTTGTTTTGCTTATTCGCCCTTCCTCGGCGGCGCCCAGGGATGGCCTGCATCAACTTAACAGGCAATGTTGCATCTGCTCCAATGAAATATAAATGTCTCGCCGCCTCCATTCGTCTCCCATTTGCACAGGAGGAAAAAAAAAAAGTCGGAGGAACCTGATGAGGCGCCGAGCTGCAGCCAATTCCCGAGGATGACACGCGTGTTTGTGCCACGGGATTGCCGTTTGCTTTTCATCTGCGGATAGATTGGGCTCTTGACCCAACCCCGATCCTCTTTTCCCCTTCTTCAGACTTTTCTCCTGTCCCTCCTTGCCTCCTCATGTTTGCCCAGAGATTCCACCTTGGAAAGTGTTGATTATAACAAAAAAAAAAAAGGAAAAAAGAAAATAAATTATTGCACACACACTCTGCTCTCATGAAACATCACTCAACTGCACATAAAGTGTTTTTATGACAAAAAATGAATAAAACAAACAAAAACCTCACAAGAAATAATAATAAAGAAATATGATTGACAGATTGGGGCTTCACGGTAGCAGAGGGGTTATTGCATCTGCCTCACAATACGAAGTTCCTGCAGTCCTGGGTTCAAATCCAGGCTCGGGATCTTTCTGTGTGGAGTTTGCATGTTCTCCCCGTGAATGCGTGGGTTCCCTCCGGGTACTCCGGCTTCCTCCCACTTCCAAAGACATGCACCTGGGGATAGGTTGATTGGCAACACTAAATTGGCCCTAGTGTGTGAATGTGAGTGTGAATGTGGTCTGTCTATCTGTGTTGGCCCTGCGATGAGGTGGCGACTTGTCCAGGGTGTACCCCGCCTTCCGCCCGATTGTAGCTGAGATAGGCGCCAGCGCCCCCCGCGACCCCAAAAGGGAATAAGTGGTAGAAAATGGATGGATGGATGGATGGATATATATATATATATATATATATATACATATATATATACATATATATATATTATATATATATATATATTTAAACTGTCATTGCTAAAACAAATAAAAAAAATAAAAAAATAAATCAATATCAATGTTATCGGGAATTACTGACCTTTTTCAGTCCAAAGATGAAATATTGCACTTTGAAATATTTTTGGGGGATAAATTATTGCAGACTTTGTTTTCCTAAAACAGAATCTTGTTTGAAAACAACTTTTTCAGTCACAAATAAATAAATGAAACAAACAAAAACGCCCCATGAAAAACATGATAAAAACTTGGGGATTCAAATTTTTAAATTGAAAGTTGCACATTCTATAAACAATATTAAAACAAAACACAACAGCAACCAGGTGAAATGTAACAAGAAAAAGTTGCAATATTGACTCGAATAACAGAAAGCTGCCTTTTTCCTTTCAAATTGACAAAATAATAATCAATCAAAATCGATGTTGTTGTGAATTATTGACATATTTTAGTCCAAAGATGAAATATTCCACTTTGAAATATATTTGGGGGGAAATTATTGCATATTTTGTTTGTTTGCCATTAAAAAGATAGATTTTCTGCCTGAAAAACTGGGTAAAACAAAGAAACACCCCCCATAAAAAATCCTACTAAAAACCTACAATCGGCCAACATTTCTTGAATTTGATCTGGAGATTTATTTAAAAAAATTGAAAGTAAAAAAATAAATAAAATAATGTATGACTTATTCTTAACACTTTTGCATCTCTACAATTTTAGTGCGATTTTTTAAAACTGTCATTGCTCAAAAAAAAATCGAGAATAAAATCAATATTGACCTATTTCAGGCTCCAATTACCTCATTAAATATTCCACTTTGATTTGTGTGTTTGCTATGAAGAAAAAAACAATCTTCCTTCAATTACTTCACATCAAATATTCCACTTTGACACATTTTTTGGAGAAAATGTTTCACATTTGGTGTGTTTGCCATAAATAACTGAGTTTTCTATGACAAAAAAACGGTTAAAACAAACAAAATATCCCATAATTTTTTCAATAAAACCTAGAATCATCAAGTAGCTCTTATAGTTGACTTGGAAATTTAAATTTGAAATTATGCAAACCAATTGTTGCAGCAGCTGTTCGGGTGGTTGGTCTCAGATGATTATGGAGGTGCATTTGCTGGTTGTGGAGGTCCTGGGCTGGTGCGGTTACACTTGGTATGCAGTTGTGAGGCCGGTTGGATGTACTGCCAAATTCTCTAAAATACCTTTGGAGACGGCTTAAGGTAGAGAAATGAACATTAAATCAACAAGCAACAGCTCTGGGGGACATTCCTGTAGTTAGCATGCCGACTACACGCTTCCACATCAGTGGCATTGTGCTGTGCGATAAAACTGCCCGTTTCAGAGTGGCCTTTTATTGTGGGCAGCCTAATGCACACCTTCTCTAAATTGATTCTCTAGGGGCCCTAGAGACATTTACCATGACAGAACACACGTAAAAATCCCAAGAACCCATACCTGAAAATAAACAGGAAGTCTTGGTTCGCGTTTGGCATTTTTAGGCCGAAACCAAGGGTCATACTTAAACAAACCCCTCCTAGGCACTTTAACCAAATGTGCCATGGTTAGAATGCCAGAGGATAAACTGATGGGCGGGGATAAATTGTGAAGGAGTTTTGCATACGCCATAAGATGTGGGCGGGGCATGGCGCCAAACTTTGTGCTAATGTTTCGCCACAAAACTTTCAACATTCATAAGTCAGCTGCACAAATTCAGACCTTGATCACGATTGGTAGAAATGAGGATGACCACACTTTGAAGTGCCGGATGGGTCAGTACCTATTAGTACAAACTCGTGGTTGGCGGAGTCTGGCAGCGAAAACTTCTCCTTGCCATCAACAATCAAATGGTCATGACTTCACTTTAGACGATTGGATCTCCATCCAACTGATATCAGGCTTCAAAGTCGGAGTCTGATCATGACTAGACATCCATGTCACCCCCTTGTGGTGGAAAATCATAAAGTCATAGCTCACGTGTTCGGATTTTCCTGCAATTTTTGATGGTGGGCGAGGTCATTGGGAAGGACGTGATTGCAATCAGTACATCTTTAGTAAACACATATAATGGCACCTAGAATTGTACACTCCATTTAGTACTTATTGGATCGGACCATTAGTTTGAAGTAGTACAGTCTTGTATTATTTGTCCTCCCTTACAAGTGACTACATCATGGAGTCTGTGCGCCAAAAATGAAAATCTAATACCGCTCTAATCGTCTTCTGCTCGCCCATCTGTGTCCGAGGAACACCACACACTCGCACAACGCTCAAGAAATAATTAAAAGAATCAAAATCAATGTTGTTATGATATATTGACCTATTTCGGGCTACAATTACCTCATCAAATATTCCCCTTTGATATATTTGGGGGGAAATGATTGCATATTTTGTGTGTTTGCCATTAGAAAACACTTTCTGCCACAAAACATGGATAGAACCAAACAAAAAAATCTGCATAAAAAAACACAATAAAAACCTACAATCTGCAAGCATCTCTTGAATTTGATCTGGAGATTTACATTTTAAAATTGAAAGTAAAAAGAAAAAAAAGAAAAAAAAAGATGTATGACTTATTTTCAAGAGTTTTGGATCCCCAGAATTTTAGTGGGATTTTTTCAAACTGTCATTGCTAAAAAACAATAACAAAAAAACCCAAAACATTTTTATTGTTATTTTTCTCTGTAGATCCTTTAAATTGTTACACATTCTATAAACACTATTAAAACAAAACACAAGAGTGAACAGGTGAAATATAACAAAGAAATGTTGACTATTAACAATGTTGAAAGCTGCCTTTTTTTGTCTCAAATTAACAGAATAATAATGAATCAAAATCAATGTTGTTGTGAATTATTGACCTATTTCAGTCCAAAGATGAAAAATTCCACTTTGATTTTTTTTTTTTTTTGCGGGGAAATTATTGCACATTTTGTGTTTTTCATTAGAAAACATTTTCTGTCACAAAAAAATGGATAAAACAAACAACCCCCTCATAAAAAAACCTAAAAAAAATCTAAAAAATAAAATTAAAATTGAAAGAAAAAAAAATAGAGAAAATGTATGACTTATTTTCAACACTTTTGGATCCCTAAAAATTTAGGCGGCTTTCTAAAAACTGTCACTGCTCAAATTTTTTTTTTAAATGCATGACCAATTTTTAACACTTTCGAATCCCTAGAATTTTAGTCAGATTTTTTTAAACTGTCATTGGTCCAAAAAATTCAAAATGGAATAAAAGAAAATTAATGTATTAGTTATTTTCAACAATTTTGGATCCCTAGAATTTTGGTCGGCTTTTTTAAAACAGTCATTGCTCAAAAAAAAAAAAAAAAAAAAAAAACACGACTTATTTTGAACACTTTTGAATCCTTAGAATTTTAGTGAGCTTTTTTTAAACTGTTATTTGTTACGTCTGTTCGGCATTGTGATACCGGGTTCGATTACCTCGAGGATGCGTCGAAAGTGAACACAGCAAAGGTAAGATAAACAGATTTATTTAAATAACAAAAAGAGCTATATAACAAAAATGCTAGAGCTAGTAGAATAAAACAAACACAGGACGCTAGCATAAAAGCTAGGAATAGTAATAGACAAACTAAATCTGGCTCGAAGGCACACAAAAACCGAAAAACAAATCTTCAGCGTGAGAGCTGGAATAATACAAGGGCATAGCGTGAAAACTAGCGTGAATAAACATAGGAATGATCAGAGGAAACTAGTTGCGTGTAAGCAAACCAGAAATGCAGCCGTACCGTTGTGTGAAAACAAACTTGGATCCCAGACTGAACAACAAAAGATGCAGGCTTATATAAGGTAGGTGATTAGTGAGGACAGGTGTGCAGGGCCGTGAGAAACAGGTGAAACTGATAAGCTACCTTGGTGACCGACTTAAACAGGAAATAATAGGATCAGATGGAGAGTGAAAATAAAAATGGAACAATAAACAATAATATGTGGAGGATCCAAAAAGCGGATCTCAACAGTCATTGCTATAAAACAAAAAAACAAAACAAAAAAACTAACATTTTTATTGTTCTTTTTCTCTGTAGATCCTTTAAATTGTTACACATTCTATAAACACTATTAAAACAAAACACAAGAGCGAACGGGTGAAATATAACAAAAATGTTGACTCTATTAACAGAAAGCTGCCTTTTTTTCTCTCAAATTAACAAAATAATAATGAATCAAAATCAATGTTGTTGTTAATTATTGACCTATTATTGACCTATTTCAGTCCAAAGTTGAAAAATTCCACTTTGATTTTTTTGGGGGGGTGAAATTGTTGCATATTTTGTGTTTTTCATTAGAAAACATTTTCTGTCTCAAAAAACGGATGAAACAAACAACCCCCCCCCCCCAAAAAACATAATAAAAACTTAAAAAATTAAATTGAAATTGAAAGAAAAAAAGAAAAAGAAAAAATGTATATCTTTTTTTTAACACGTTTGGATCACTCAAATTTTAGTCGGCTTTTTAAAAACTGTCATAGCTCCAAAAAACTTTTTTTCCCTTTAAATGTATGCCTGATTTATCAATCAATCAATCAATGTTTACTTATTTAGCCCTAAATCACTAGTGTCTCAAAGGGCTCCACAAACCACAACACGAACCACTACGACATCCTCGGTAGGCCCATATAAGGGCAAGGAAAACTCACACCCAGTGGGACATCGGTAACAATGATGACTATTAGAACCTTGGAGAGGAGGAAAGCAATGGATGTCGAGCGGGTCTAACATGATACTGTGAAAGTTCAATCCATAATGGATCCAACACAGTCGCGAGAGTCCATTCCAAAGCGGATCCAACACAGCAGCGAGAGTCCCGTTCACAGCGGAGCCAGCAGGAAAACATCCCAAGCGGAGGCGGATCAGCAGCGCAGAGATGTCCCCAGCCGATACACAGGCAAGCAGTACATGGCCACCGGATCGGACCGGACTCCCCCCACAAGGGAGAGTGGGACATAGGAGAAAAAGAAAAGAAACGGCAGATCAACTGGTCTAAAAAGGGAGTCTATTTAAAGTCTAGAGTATACAAATGAGTTTTAAGGTGAGACTTAAATGCTTCTACTGAGGTGGCATCTCAAACTTTTACCGGGAGGGCATTCCAGAGTACTGGAGCCCGAAATGAAAACGCTCTATAGCCCGCAGACTTTTTTTGGGCTTTGGGAATCACTAATAAGCCGGAGTCCTTTGAACGCAGATTTCTTGCCGGGACATATGGTACAATACAATCGGCAAGATAGGATGGAGCTAGACCGTGTAGTATTTTATACGTAAGTAGTAAAACCTTAAAGTCACATCTTAAGTGCACAGGAAGCCAGTGCAGGTGAGCCAGTACAGGCGTAATGTGATCAAACTTTCTTGTTCTTGTCAAAAGTCTAGCAGCCGCATTTTGTACCAACTGTAATCTTTTAATGCTAGACATGGGGAGACCCGGAAATAATACGTTACAGTAATCGAGACGAGACGTAACAAACGCATGGATAATGATCTCAGCGTCTTTAGTGGACAAAATGGAGCGTATTTTAGCGATATTACGGAGATGAAAGAAGGTCGTTTTAGTAACGCTTTTAATGTGTGACTCAAAGGAGAGAGTTGGGTCGAAGATAATACCCAGATTATTTACCGTGTCGCCTTGTTTAATTGTTTGGTTGTCAAATGTTAAAGTTGTATTATTAAATACAGGTCGGTGTCTAGCATGACCGATAATCAGCATTTCCGTTCTTTTGGCGTTGAGTTGCAAAAAGTTAGCGGACATCCATTGTTTAATTTCATTAAGACACGCCTCCAGCTGACTACAATCCGGCGTGTTGCCCAAGGAAAGTGATAAGTTTATAATATTTAGCACTGATGGACCTAATAATACAAAGAGCTCCTTGATCAGTTTCCCAGGAAGTGGGTCAAGTAAACATGTTGTTTGTTTTATTTCATTTACACGTTGTAACAATTCCTCTAATGTTATATCCTCAAAACGAGAGAAACTATTTTGGAGGGCAGTATCCACCGTATATACAATCGTGTCAGTGTTAATAGAACCGAGTTGTAGCTGGGACGCATTGTCTTTAATCTCCTTTCTAATGACTTCAATTTTCTTACTAAAGAATTGCATAAAGTCATCAGCTGAGTGGGTGGAGCTACTGGAAGGAGTCCTTTGTGGTGGTCAGAGGGGCCGTAGGCGCAAACTGGCAGCCACGCTTCCGTCAGTCTACCCCAGGGCAGCTGTGGCTACAGATGTAGCTTACCACCACCAGGTGTGAATGAATGATGGGTTCCCACTTCTCTGTGAGCGCTTTGAGTATCTAACAATAGAAAAGCGCGATATAAATCTAATCCATTATTATATTATTATTGTTGGGTTAGCGATGCTACCGTTCTAAACAAAAATTTAGGATCGTTTTATTACGGTGGATGAGATTTGAGTAATATTTAGTTTTAGCTAAGGTAAGCATGCGTTTATAAGTTATTAAACTATCACTCCATGCTTGATGGTGCACCTCAAGTTTAGTCGTGCGCCATTTGCGTTCCAGCTTTCTACATAATAATTTCTGAGCTCTAGTTTCTTCTGAAAACCACGGGGTACGCTTTTTTGGAGCCTTTTTTAACTTCAGCGGTGCTATGTTATCAATGGTTTCGCGCAGGGCGACGTTAAAGTTGTTAGTAAGGTTATCAATAGAGCCCACATACTTTGGGAATGGTGCCATTACCGAGGGCAGTAGATCAGCAAGAGTTGTCGTTGTGGCCGTATTAATGTCGCGGCTGCTATAGCAGTTATTATTATTATTCGTTTGACGAACATGCGTCTGAACCTCGAATTTTATAAGGTAATGATCGGACAATACTTTAGTAAACGGGAGTATCGTAACTTTGGAAACGGTGATACCCCTGACAAGCACTAGGTCTATCGTATTACCGTTGCGATGCGTGGGTTCATTTATTATTTGTGTATGGCCACAGCTATCAATTATAGTCTGGAGCGCTACGCACGGTGGCTCCGATTGGGTATTCATATGGATATTAAAGTCCCCCATTATGATTATATTATCGGCGTGTGTCACTATAACACTTTTGAATCCATAGAATTTTAGTCAGATTTTTTTAAATTGTCATTACTCAAAAAAATAAAAAATTGGATAAAAGAAAAACAATGTATTAGTTATTTTCAACACTTTTAGATCCCTTGAATTTTATTCGGCTTTTTTAAAACTGTTAATGCTCAAACAAAAATAAAAAATAAATAAAAAAAATTTATGACTTATTTTTAACACTTTTGGATCCCCAGAATTTTTGTTACTTTTTTAAAACCGACTTTGCTCAAAAAAAAAGAAAAAAAAAGTGAAAATTGTTTTTAACACTTGAATCCCTAGGATTTTTGTGAGATTTTATTAAACTGTCATTACTCCAAAAAAAAAAAAAAAAAAAAAATTTTTTTTTTTTACAATGCTTTCGAATCTTTAGAATTTTTGTAAATTTTTTTTAAACTGTGATTGCTCAAAAAAAATAAAATAAAAAAATAAATCAATGTTGTTGTGAATTATTGACCTAATTCAGTCCAAAGATGAAATATTCCACTTTGAAATATTTTTGGGGGGAAATGTCTGCAAGTTTTGTGTGTTTTTAATTGGAAAACAACATTTTGTGTCACAAAAAATGAATAAAACAAACAAAAAAATATAATAAAAACCTATATTTGGCAAACATCTCTTGAATTTGATATTAAGATTTACATTTTAAAATTGAAAGTTAAATATATATATATATATATATATATATATATAAAAATGCATGACTTATTTTTTAACACTTTTGTATCTGTAGAATTTTAGTCGGCTTTTTTAAAAACTGTCATTGCTCAAAAAAATAAATAAAAGAATAAGCAAAATAAAGGTTGTTCTGAATTATTGATTTATATCAGTTTACACATCCGATCTAAAAACCGAGGAGCCGACTGTTTGCATTAGAAAAGGAAGCCAGTTTGGTTGTTTTGGCGGGCTGGTCATGGTTGAAGAAAAACTGGTTTAGGGACCTTTGCTGAGTCGGAGAGAAGGACTAGACCAGCAGGAATAGACCAGCAGGACTAGACCAGCAGGACTAGACCACCAGAAGTAAAGAGGACTTGGAAAAACTTAAGATTGTGGTCCTAGGGTCGCGTTTCAGTGTTTTTTCTTGAAGCGGGTGCTGTTGAAAGCGAGAAGAGAAAGCAAGGAGGAGCTACTGACGACCCGTGACCTCCTCTTCATCTCTCCGAGCGGCGGATTAAACGCTCTAATTTCCCCTCCCCCGCCCACTCCTGACTGCCGTGACCGACGAGCGGAACGCCCCAATTGACGGCCCTTTGGACAGGAAGTGTCAGGGCTGTCTGAACACAATTATTTCCAGCCATGCAGATGAACGCCCACCTACGCACCCGCCGCTAACGGGCTACCCTCAGACGGTGCGGACTGAATATATGTGAATATTAGCAACAGGCACCACCTTTTAAAGGTCCATACGCACACTCTGCTCTCATGAAACATCACTGAACTGCATATGCCATTTTTTCTTTCATTGGTTATTAATTCTTATTAATACTTATTAATAATGAGTAATTATGTTAGTAATCCAGTTACCCTTTTTTGGGTCATTTGAGCACCACACCATTCAATTTGAATCTTGGGGGTAACGATTTGATTCAGAATTGATTCCCTATTCAAAATCCATACTTTATTTTAGATACCAGTTCTATGATTAACAAATAAATAAGCAGCTCTGATCAATGTATACGTTATTTTAAATATATATATATATATATATATATATATATATATATATATATATATATATATATATATATATATATATATATTCATCCATCCATTTTCTAGCGCTTATTCCCTTTTGGGGTCGCGGGGGGAGCTGGCGCCTATCTCAGCTACAATCGGGCGGAAGATGGGGTACACCCTGGACAAGTCGCCACCTCATCGCAGGGCCAACACAGATAGACAGACAACATTCACACTCACATTCACACACTAGGGCCAATTTAGTGTTGCAATCAACCTATCCCCAGGTGCATGTCTTTGGAAGTGGGAGGAAGCCGGAGTACCCGGAGGGAACCCACGCATTCACGGGGAGAACATGCAAACTCCACACAGAAAGATCCCGAGCCTGGATTTGAACCCTGGACTGCAGGAACTTCGTATTGTGAGGCAGACGCACTAACCCCTCTGACACCGTGAAGCCCTATATATATATATATATATATATATATATATATATATATATATATATATATATATATATATATATATGAATACAATTATTTTTATTTTTTATTTTTTAGAAAGTTATAGCCAAACATTTAATAAAATGACTGGACATGACACATTCAGGAAAAAAAAAAAAAATCGTTGGAAATTAATTAATTGTTACAAATTATTAATCGACACCGAATATTCAACTTTTCTCCACAAAACTGAAAAAGTGGCTTACGGAAAATGAGAAGTGTGAGCACTAGAACTGGGTGTAGTAACGTGAACACTAGAACAGGGTGTAGTACGCACTAAGGCTCAGACTTCCAAAATGTAACATGGAACGACACGAGGTCCTTCATACCGACAGCCATCAGACTGTATAATGCATACGGTATGTTCCTTCTTGACTGCACTTAAATGTAGAATATATGTAGAATATATTTATATTATTCATATATTATATATATATAATATATGTCATACATTATTTATTATTATTATTGTTTATTGTGAGCGAACTGTGGTGCTGAATTTCCCCCAGTGATCAATAAAAGTACTTTCTATTCTATTCTATCTATTCTAAATGGGGCCAAACATTTTTTATGTATTTCTATTTTGTACGTGTCTTAATGTTTTTGTACGTCTTTTTCACTTTTCACAACTTTTATTTCAAAGCCTAACCAGGGACCATGGTTGCAAATCAGCCTGCGGCTAGAAGTCCTATGTACTTTGACATTGGTTTGAATGATATTTAATAATTATATCTAACCTAGAGTTTTAATGTCATTTAATAATTATATCAAATTTATAGTTTTAATGATTTTTAATAATTATATCTAACCTAGAGTTTTAATGACATTTAATAATTATACCTAATTTACAGTTTTAATGATATTTAATAATTATATTTAACCTAGATGTTTAATGATATTTTATAATTATATATAAACTACAGTTTTAATGATATTTAATAATTTTATCTAACCTAAAGTTTTAATTATATTAAATAATTATATCTAAGGGCTTCACGGTGTCAGAGGGGTTAGAGCGTCTGCCTCACAATACGAAGTTCCTGCAGTCCTGGGTTCAAATCCAGGCTCGGGATCTTTCTGTGTGGAGTTTGCATGTTCTCCCCGTGAATGCGTGGGTTCCCTCCGGGTACTCCGGCTTCCTCCCACTTCCAAAGACATGCACCTGGGGATAGGTTAATTGGCAACACCAAATTGGCCCTAGTGTGTGAATGTGAGTGTGAATGTTGTCTGTCTATCTGTGTGGGCCCTGCGATGAGGTGGCGACTTGTCCAGGGTGTACCCTGCCTTCCGCCCGATTGTAGCTGAGATAGGCGCCAGCGCCCCCCGCGACCCCGAAAGGGAATAAGCGGTAGAAAATGGATGGATGGATGGAATTATATCTAACTATAGTTTTTAACAATATTTAAAAGTAATAAAAAAACAACAATTTTAATGCTATTTAATAATTATATCTAACCAGAATGTGTAATGATATTTAATAATTTATTGATTTTTAATGATGATAATTTATTGATATTTAATAAATATATACTCAAACTAGGGATTTAATGATATTTAATAACTATATCTAACCTCCAGTTTTAATGACATGTAATAATTACATCTAACCTAGAGTTTTAATGACATTTAATAATTATATCTAATTTACAGTTTTAATGATATTTAATAATTATATCTAACCTACATTTTTAATGATATTCAATAATTTTATCCAACCTACAGTTTTAATGATATTTAATACTTATATCTAACCTGCAGTTTTAATGATATTTAATAATTATATCTAACTACAGTTTTAACGATATTTAAAAGTTATAACAAACCTACAATTTTAATGATTTTTAATTATTACATTTAACCTAGAGTTTTAATTATATTTGATAATAAAATCTAACCTAAAGTTTTAATGACATTTAATGATTTATTGATATTTAATGATAATAATTTAATGATATTTGATAAATATATCTAAACCAGAGTTTTAATGATATTTAATAATTATATCTAACCTTAAGTTTTAATTATATTTAATAATTATATTTAACCAACAGTTTTAATGATATTTAATGATTTATTGATATTTAATGATAATAATTTAATGATATTTAATAATGATATCTAAACTAGAGTTTTAATGATATTTAATATTTATATTTAACCTAGAGTTGTAATTATATTTGATAATTAAATCAAACCTAAAGTTTTAATGATATTTAATGATTTATTAGTATTTAATGATAATAATTTAATATTTAATAATTATATCTAAACTAGAGTTGTAATGATATTTAATAATTATATCCAACCTAAAGTTTTAATCATATTTAATAATTATATCTAACCTACAGTTTTAATGATATTTAATGATTTATTGATATTTAATGATAATAATTTAATGATATCTAATAATTATATCTAAACTAGAGTTTTACTGATATTTAATAATTATTTATAACCTAACGTTTTATTGATATTTAATAATCATATTTAACCTACAGTTTTAATGATACTTAATAATTATATATATACTTTTACATATAATTATGCATTTGCTAAAATAAATACATTCTAAGAAATAATAAAAATGTTTATGTTTCTTAAATAAACTAAAGCGCAAATGAAAATACAGCCTCACCACTTTAGTCATATTTTTTGCGCTTAAGATACAGACTTGAGCTCAAGACTTCTTCTGTTTGCTGGATATCGTCATTACTGCCACAAGTGGTGGGAAAGTGTATTACAACTGAGCACCACAGCTGAGATATAGATACTTTTTTGGCAAACCAACATCAGGGCCCCGGCCCTGTGGTTGAGGAACTCTGTTTTAGAGGAAGGCGTCGGATTTGTGTGGTGTTTAATTAAAAAAGTGGATCAAAGGAATGTAAAAGTTTGTGATAAAGCGGCCGTCTTCCAACTTGAAGGTCGTGGGTTTGAGTCTCAGTCCTTGGGAAGTGCCCTTGAGCAAGACACCAAACCTTCACTTGGGTCATCACAAGGTGAAGATCGCAGCGGAGGAGAGTCCCAAGGACTTGCTACTGCTGTGAGCGTGTAGAACTGTGGAACACACACACCACACCCACCCCGGGTGGTCTTTGTACTCGGGGTACCACACCCATCACGTGTGGTCTTTGTACTCGGAGTACCACACCAACCCTGTGTGGTCTTAGTACTTGGAGGACCACACCCACCCCGTGTGGTCGTTGTACTTGGAGTACCACACCCATCTTGTGTGGTCTTTGTACTCAGAGTACCACACCCATCATTGAATTTAATTGAATGATATTTATATAGCGCCTTCTCTCTAGTGACTCAAAGCGCTTGTGTGGTCTTTGTACTAGGAGTGCCACACCCATCAAGTGTGGTCTTTGTACTAGGAGTACCACACCCACCCTGTGTGGTCTTTGTACTTGGAGTACCACACCCACCCCGTGAGGTCTTTGTACTTGGAGTACCACACCCACCCCGTGTGGTCTTTGTACTCAGAGTACCACACCCATCATGTGTGGTCTTTGAACTAGGAGTAACACACCCACCCTGTGTGGTCTTTTGTACTTGGAGTACCACACCCACCCTGTGTAGTCTTTGTACTTGGAGTACCACAACCATCATGTGTGGTCTTTGTACTTGGAGTACCACACCCATCATGTGTGGTCTTTGTACTTGGAGTAAAGCACCCACCCCATGTGGTCTTTGTACTCGGAGTACCACACCCATCATGTGTTGTCCTTGTACTTGGAGTACCACACCCGTCATGTGTGGTCTTCGTGCTTGGAGTAGCACACCCATCACGTGTGGTCTTTGTACTTGTAGTACCACACCCACCCTGTGTGGTCTTTGTACTTGGAGTAGCACACCCATCATGTGTGGTCTTTGTACTTGGAGTAGCATACCCATCATGTGTGGTCTTTGTACTTGGAGTACCACACCCACCCCGCGTGGTCTTTGTACTCAGAGTACCACACCCATCATGTGTAGTCTTTGAACTTGGAGTAGCACACCCATCGTGTGTGGTCTTTGTACTAGGAGTAACACACCCACCCTGTGTAGTCTTTGTACCTGGAGTACCACAACCATCATGTGTGGTCTTTGTACTTGGAGTACCACACCCATCATGTGTGGTCTTCATGCTTAGAGTAGCACACCCATCACGTGTGGTCTTTGTACTTGTAGTACCACACCCACCCTGTGTGGTCTTTGTACTTGGAGTAGCACACTCATCATGTGTGGTCTTTGTACTTGGAGTACCACACCCACCCCGCGTGGTCTTTGTACTTGGAGTACCACACCCACCCCGCGTGGTCTTTGTACTCAGAGTACCACACCCATCATGTGTGGTCTTCGTGCTTAGAGTAGCACACCCATCACGTGTGGTCTTTGTACTTGGAGTACCACACCCATCATGTGTGGTCTTTGAACTTGGAGTAGCACACCCATCATGTGTGGTCTTTGTTCTTGGAGTACCACACCCACCCCGTTTGGTCTTTGTACTTGGAGTACCACACCCACCCCGTGTGGTCTTCGTACTTGGAGTACCACACCCACCCTGTGTGTTCTTTGTACTTGGAGTATCACAACCATCATGTGTGATCTTTGTACTTGGAGTACCACACCCACCCTGTGTGGTCTTTGTACTTGGAGTATCACAACCATCATGTGTGGTCTTTGTACTTGGAGTACCACACCAATCATGTGTGGTCTTTGTACTTGGAGTAAAGCACCCACCCTGTGTGGTCTTTGTACTTGGAGTACCACACCCATTATGTGTGGTCTTTGTACTTGGAGTACCACACCCACCCTGTGTGGTCTTTGTACTTGGAGTACCACACCCATTATGTGTGGTCTTTGTACTTGGAGTAACACACCCATCATGTGTGGTCTTTGTACTTGGAGTACCACACCCACCCTGTGTGGTCTTTTTATTTGGAGTACCACACCCATCACGTGTGGTCTTTGTATTTGGAGTAGCACACCCATCATGTGTGGTCTTTGTACTTGGAGTACCACACCCACCCTGTGTAGTCTTTGTACTTGGAGTATCACAACCATCATGTGTGATCTTTGTACTTGGAGTACCACACCCACCCTGTGTGGTCTTTGTACTTGGAGTACCACACCAATCTTTAGTCCTAACTTAAATAATAAATATAAATCGTTTGAGGTGCTTTCTATGAAGTCTGCCACACCTCTGCCTCTGTGCCTGGCCGTTATCTACCGCCCTCCAGGGCCCTATTCGGACTTTATTAGTGAATTCTCAGAGTTTGTTGCTGATCTAGTGACGCACGCCGATAATATAATTATAATGGGGGACTTTAATATCCATATGAATACCCCATTGGACCCACCGTGCGTGGCGCTCCAGACTATAATTGATAGCTGTGGTCTTACACAAATAATAAATGAACCGACGCATCGCAGCGGTAATACGATAGACCTAGTGCTTGTCAGAGGTATCACCGTCTCCAAAGTTATGATACTCCCGTATACTAAAGTAATGTCCGATCATTACCTTATAAAATTCGAAGTTCAGACTCATGTTCGGCAAACTAATAATAATAATAACTGCTATAGCAGCCGCAACATTAATGCTGCCACAACGACGACTCTTGCGGACCTACTGCCCTCGGTAATGGCACCGTTCCCAAAGTATGTGGGCTCTATTGATAACCTCACTAACAACTTTAACAACGCCCTGCGCGAAACCATTGATAGTATAGCACCGCTGAAGTTAAAAAAGGCTCCAAAAAGGCGTACGCCATGGTTTACTGAAGAAACTAGAGCTCAGAAATTATTATGTAGAAAGCTGGAACGCAAATGGCGCACGACTAAACTTGAGGTGCACCATCAAGCATGGAGTGATAGTTTAATAACTTATAAACGCATGCTTACCTTAGCTAAAACTAATTATTACTCAAATCTCATCCGCATTAATAAAAACGATCCAAAATTTTTGTTTAGTACAGTAGCATCGCTAACCCAACAAGGGACTCCTTCCAGTAGCTCCACCCATTCGGCAGATGACTTAATGAAGTTCTTTAATAAGAAAATTGAACTTATTAGAAAGGAGATTAAAGACAATGCGTCCCAGCTACAACGGGGTTATAGTAACACAGATACGATTGTATATACGGCGGATACTGCAAATATCCAAAATAGTTTCTCTCGTTTTGATGAAATAACATTAGAAGGATTGTTACAACGTGTAAATGGAATAAAACAAACAACATGTTTACTTGACCCACTTCCTGGGAAACTTATCAAGGAGCTTTTTGTATTATTAGGTCCATCAGTGCTAAATATTATAAACTTATCACTTTCCTCGGGCACTGTTCCCGTTGCATTCAAAAAAGCGGTTATTCATCCTCTCCTTAAAAGACCTAACCTCGATCCAGACCTCATGGTAAACTACCGACCGGTGTCTCACCTTCCCTTTATTTCGAAAATCCTTTAAAAAATTGTTGCAGAGCAGCTAAATGAGCACTTAGCGTTTAACAATCTATGTGAAACCTTTCAATCCGGTTTCAGGGCAAATCACTCGACTGAGACAGCCCTCGCAAAACTGACTAATGATCTATTGCTAACGATGGACTCTGATGCGTCATCTATGTTGCTGCTCCTCGATCTTAGCGCTGCTTTCGATACCGTCGATCATAATATTTTATTAGAGCGTATCAAAATACGAATTGGTATTTCAGACTCAGCCCTGTCATGGTTTAACTCTTATCTTACTGATAGGATGCAGTGCGTCTCCTATAACAGTGTGACCTCGGACTATGTTAAGGTAACGTGTGGAGTTCCCCAGGGTTCGGTCCTTGGCCCTGTACTCTTCAGCATCTACATGCTGCCGCTAGGTGACGTCATACGCAAATACGGTATTAGCTTTCACTGTTATGCTGATGACACCCAACTCTACATGCCCCTAAAGCTGACCAACACGCCGGACTGTAGTCAGTTGGAAGCGTGTCTTAATGAAATTAAACAATGGATGTCCGCTAACTTTTTGCAACTTAATGCCAAAAAAACGGAAATGCTGATTATCGGTCCTGCTAGACACCGACCTCTATTTAATAATACAACTTTAACATTTGACAACCAAATAATAAAACAAGGTGACTCTGTAAAAAATCTGGGTATTATCTTCGACCCAACTCTCTCCTTTGAGTCACACATTAAAAGCGTTACTAAAACGGCCTTCTTTCATCTCCGTAATATCGCTAAAATTCGCTTCCTTTTGTCCACTAAAGACGCCGAGATCATTATCCATGCGTTTGTTACGTCTCGTCTCGATTACTGTAACGTATTATTTTCGGGTCTCCCAATGTCTAGCATTAAAAGATTACAGTTGGTACAAAATGCGGCTGCTAGACTTTTGACAAGAACAAGAAAGTTTGATCATATTACGCCTGTACTGGCTCACCTGCACTGGCTTCCTGTACACTTAAGATGTGACTTTAAGGTTTTACTACTTACGTATAAAATACTACACGGTCTAGCTCCAGCCTATCTTGCCGATTGTATTGTACCGTATGTCCCGGCAAGAAATCTGCGTTCAAAAGACTCCGGCTTATTAGTGATTCCTAGAGCTCAAAAAAAGTCTGCGGGCTATAGAGCGTTTTCCGTTCGGGCTCCAGTACTCTGGAATGCCCTCCCGGTAACAGTTCGAGATGCTACCTCAGTAGAAGCATTTAAGTCTCATCTTAAAACTCATCTGTATACTCTAGCCTTTAAATAGACCTCCTTTTTAGACCAGTTGATCTGCCGCTTCTTTTCTTTCTCCTACGTCCCCCCCTCCCTTGTGGAGGGGGTCCGGTCCGATGACCATGGATGAAGTACTGACTGTCCAGAGTCGAGACCCAGGATGGACCGCTCGTCGGGACCCAGGATGGACCGCTCGCCTGTATCGGTTGGGGACATCTCTACGCTGCTGATCCGCTTGAGATGGTTTCCTGTGGACGGGACTCTCACTGCTGTCTTGGAGCCACTATGGATTGAACTTTCACAGTATCATGTTAGACCCGCTCGACATCCATTGCTTTCGGTCCCCTAGAGGGGGGGGGTTGCCCACATCTGAGGTCCTCTCCAAGGTTTCTCATAGTCAGCATTGTCGCTGGCGTCCCACTGAATGTGAATTCTCCCTGCCCACTGGGTGTGAGTTTTCCTTGCCCTTTTGTGGGTTCTTCCGAGGATGTTGTAGTCGTAATGATTTGTGCAGTCCTTTGAGACATTTGTGATTTGGGGCTATATAAATAAACATTGATTGATTGATTGATTGATTGAATCATGTGTGGTCTTTGTACTTGGAGTAAAGCACCCACCCTGTGTGGTCTTTGTACTTGGAGTACCAGACCCACTCCGTGTGGTCTTTGTACTTGGAGTACCACACCCATCATGTGTGGTCCTTGTACTTGGAGTACCACACCCACCCCTTGTGGCCTTTGTACTTGGAGTACCACACCCATTATGTGTGGTCTTTGTACTTGGAGTACCACACCCATCATGTGTGGTCCTTGTACCTGGAGTACCACACCCACCCCTTGTGGTCTTTGTACTTGGAGTACCACACCCATTATGTGTGGTCTTTGTACTTGGAGTACCACACCCATCATGTGTGGTCTTTGTACTTGAAGTAGCAAACCCAACCTGTGTGGTCTTTGTACTTGGAGTAGCACACCCACCCTGTGTGGTCTTTTTACTTGGAGTACCACACCCATCACGTGTGGTCTTTGTACTTGGAGTACCACACCCACTCTGTGTGGTCTTTGTACTTGGAGTACCACACCCACTCCATGTGGTCTATGTACTTGGAGTAGCACACCCATCATGTGTGGTCTTTGTACTTGGAGTACCACACCCACTCCGTGTGGTCTTTGTACTTGGAGTACCACACCCACCCTGTGTGGTCTTTGTACTTGGAGTATCACAACCATCATGTGTGATCTTTGTACTTGGAGTACCACACCCACCCTGTGTGGTCTTTGTACTTGGAGTATCACACCAATCATGTGTGGTCTTTGTACTTGGAGTAAAGCACCCACCCTGTGTGGTCTTTGTACTTGGAGTACCACACCCATTATGTGTGGTCTTTGTACTTGGAGTACCACACCCACCCTGTGTGGTCTTTGTACTTGGAGTACCACACCCATTATGTGTGGTCTTTGTACTTGGAGTAACATACCCATCATGTGTGGTCTTTGTACTTGGAGTACCACACCCACCCTGTGTGGTCTTTTTATTTGGAGTACCACACCCATCACGTGTGGTCTTTGTATTTGGAGTAGCACACCCATCATGTGTGGTCTTTGTACTTGGAGTACCACACCCACTCCATGTGGTCTATGTACTTGAAGTACCACACCCACCCTGTGTAGTCTTTGTACTTGGAGTATCACAACCATCATGTGTGATCTTTGTACTTGGAGTACCACACCCACCCTGTGTGGTCTTTGTACTTGGAGTACCACACCAATCATGTGTGGTCTTTGTACTTGGAGTACCACACCCACCCTGTGTGGTCTTTGTACTTGGAGTACCACACCCACTCCGTGTGGTCTTTGTACTTGGAGTACCACACCCATCATGTGTGGTCCTTGTACTTGGAGTACCACACCCACCCTGTGTGGTCTTTGTACTTGGAGTATCACAACCATCATGTGTGATCTTTGTACTTGGAGTACCACACCCACCCTGTGTGGTCTTTGTACTTGGAGTATCACACCAATCATGTGTGGTCTTTGTACTTGGAGTAAAGCACCCACCCTGTGTGGTCTTTGTACTTGGAGTACCATACCCATTATGTGTGGTCTTTGTACTTGGAGTACCACACCCACCCTGTGTGGTCTTTGTACTTGGAGTACCACACCCATTATGTGTGGTCTTTGTACTTGGAGTAACATATCCATCATGTGTGGTCTTTGTACTTGGAGTACCACACCCACCCTGTGTGGTCTTTTTATTTGGAGTACCACACCCATCACGTGTGGTCTTTGTATTTGGAGTAGCACACCCATCATGTGTGGTCTTTGTACTTGGAGTACCACACCCACTCCATGTGGTCTATGTACTTGAAGTACCACACCCACCCTGTGTAGTCTTTGTACTTGGAGTATCACAACCATCATGTGTGATCTTTGTACTTGGAGTACCACACCCACCCTGTGTGGTCTTTGTACTTGGAGTACCACACCAATCATGTGTGGTCTTTGTACTTGGAGTACCACACCCACCCTGTGTGGTCTTTGTACTTGGAGTACCACACCCACTCCGTGTGGTCTTTGTACTTGGAGTACCACACCCATCATGTGTGGTCCTTGTACTTGGAGTACCACACCCACCCCTTGTGGCCTTTGTACTTGGAGTACCACACCCATTATGTGTGGTCTTTGTACTTGGAGTACCACACCCATCATGTGTGGTCTTTGTACTTGGAGTACCACACCCATCATGTGTGGTCCTTGTACCTGGAGTACCACACCCACCCCTTGTGGTCTTTGTACTTGGAGTACCACACCCATTATGTGTGGTCTTTGTACTTGGAGTACCACACCCATCATGTGTGGTCTTTGTACTTGAAGTAGCAAACCCAACCTGTGTGGTCTTTGTACTTGGAGTAGCACACCCACCCTGTGTGGTCTTTTTACTTGGAGTACCACACCCATCACGTGTGGGCTTTGTACTTGGAGTACCACACCCACTCTGTGTGGTCTTTGTACTTGGAGTACCACACCCACTCCATGTGGTCTATGTACTTGGAGTAGCACACCCATCATGTGTGGTCTTTGTACTTGGAGTACCACACCCACTCCGTGTGGTCTTTGTACTTGGAGTAGCACACCCATCATGTGTGGTCTTTGTACTTGGAGTACCACACCCAAGGCGACCACGCAGAGACGAAGGAGGCCAGCAGGAGGCGAGAGAGAAAAGTCTGTTAAAAGAAAAGGTCTAAAGGAGAGGGCGGAGCCTGGTATTTAATTAGCTGGGGATGACTAACGGAGCGGCTCCAAAACACTCGCTGGGCACTCCAGTCGCTGTCAAGTCGGCCGTTAGAGCGACCTCCGCTGAGATGAATGGAGTGTGAGGGAGGAGGAAGGCGAGGAGATGATTGACGGCCACAAAATGACAGGCAGACAACACAATAAAGCACGGACGTTGTTGACAAGGGTGTGATTACAGCCCGGTGTGCGTGTGTGTGTGTCTGTGTGTGTGTGTGTGTCTGTGTGTGTGCATGTGTGTGTGTGTGTGTGTGTGTGTGTGTGAGGCTGCCACTCTGTCCCTGCATTGAACATCAGTGGAACAAAACACTAGCAAGGTTCAAAATCTTTACAATCAAAGCAAACACAAAACTGTGTTTTTTTATATGGAAGTAATGACGCAGCTACCTTCCTACCTATCTACTTGCGCGCCTACCTATCTACCTATCTACCTGTCTGCCTGTCTGCCCGTCAGTCCGTCCGCCTGTCCGTCCGTCCGTCCGTCCGTTCGTCCTTCCATCCATCCATCTATCTATCTATCTATCTATCTATCTATCTATCTATCTATCTATCTATCTATCTATCTATCTATCTATCTATCTATCTATCTATCTATCTATCTATCTATCTATCTATCTATCTATCTATCTATCTATCTATCTATCTATCTATCTGTCTATTGACCGACTGGCCTACCTACCTACCTACCTACCTACCTACCTACCTACCTACCTACCTACCTACTCACGAGTGAGTGACCTTCCTTTCGACCAACCATCTGACTGATCAACCGAACAACCAACCAATCGACTGACAGACGGACAGAATGTCCGACCTACCTACCTACCTACCGACCTACCTACCTACCTACCTACCTACCTACCTACCTACCTACCTACCTACTTACCCACCTATACCTACCTACCTACCTACGAGTGAGTGTCCTTCCTTTTGACAGACCATCTGACCAATCAACTGACCAGCCAACCAATCGACTGACAGACAGACCGTCCGACCTACCTACCTACCTACCTACCTACCTACCTACCTACCTACCTACCTACCTATTTACTGTGGAGAGACGCAGCCGACGGGCCGACAGCGGGCTAAGAAACAACATGATTGTCCTGACAAAGATGGAGGCCAGGAGACGCGGCATGCAGAAGAGAGGAGAGGCGTGACGCATGCAGGGCGGCACGACAACAGCAATCAGCCAATGTGCGTACACCACACAGCTGCGCTCAATCTCATTACCTTATGCTGCATCATAAAAAGGGGGAAGGAGGAACATTCAGGGGGGAGTAGGAGAAGGAACCCACCTGAGAAGACCGACCACGAGCAACGAACAACAAGACCTGAGAGACGATGAACCCCAGCAACAGACGCAAGCCCCGGACACCGCAATGTTCACCGCGACCAGGAGCAGGAAGCGCCCGCGCACTGAAAAGTGACGCAACGGTCAGGCGCGTACTGAAAAGTGCCGAGACATCCAGGCAAAAAGACTTAACAAGTATTGAAATAAATCAAAGTCAAACCTGCTACGATGCATCCTGTATCCATCGTCACTGCAACCCACACATGGACGGCAGGAAGTCCGTCACACTTACCTACCTACCTACCTACCTACCTACCTACCTACCTACCTACCTACCTACCTACCTACCTACTTACAGTGAGTGAGCAATCTTCCTCTCGACTGATCATCTAATCGACCAACCGACCAACCAACCAATCGACTGACAGACAGACTGTCCTACAAACAATGGCTATTTATCTATTCATTGACCAACCGACTGGCTGACTGATCTATCTATCTATCTATCTATCTATCTATCTATCTATCTATCTATCTATCTATCTATCTATCTATCTATCTATCTATCTATCTATCTATCTATCTATCTATCTATCTATCTATCTATCTATCCATTTAGACATGTACATATCCTATGGATGGATGGATGGATATATAATTAGTATAATTGGATATTAAGAGTATGTGAAAGTTTGACTCCTACCTTGTTTACTTCCGTGACAAACTTCTTAAAGTTTTGTAACCAATCAGAAACATCAAACAGCTAAAACGCACCAAACATGGATAAGTGTGCAGAGTGTTTGGCATTTTTCCCACCATGCCTCTTAATGGATGTAAATAGGTGTCATTTTGACATTATAATGGGAAATGAAAGTATTTTTTTATAGAGTCCACAAAGTTCAGTAACCACGTCTGTTGACGTTTTGTGTTGGTTTAAATTTTTCTTTTTTTGCACCATGACTTGGGAAGGTTGTTTGCATTTTGTCATACACATTAAAGCTGCACATGGTTCCGTTCAGACCTACCTACCTACCTACCTACCTACCTATCTCCCCACGGTATCTATCTTTTAATGTCAGATTATTCCTAAACACATGGTGTGGCGCTCCTGTAAACCTGTACATTGTGGAAGGGGTAAGGTAAGGTAAGGTAAGGGACCGCTAGGTAAGATAAGGTAAGTGCTCTGAGAAGAGGCATCCATGTTGCTCCTGCAGGATAAGTCGTATAATAAATCTCTGAGATTTTTGATGGACTTGTGCTGGAGCTGAGTGGAGGGAGATTTAATCTGTGCTGCCTTCCTGCTATCAAATATAATATTTGCTGACCATCTGCTGCTTCATGAAAAACATCTTGTACGGAGATTGTCTGACAAAAGTCTTTTAATAAGGGCAGTCTTTTTTTCTACCTTTTCTTCTACTAAGCACTTTTTGATTTCCTACTTCCATCGGGACAAACTTTCCTTTGCCTCAAACTTGCCTTTATTTTTGAAATACGTTTACCTAATTGTTCTTAAAGGGGAGCTGCACTTTTTCTTTTTATGTTGTCTATCATTCACAATCCTTATGTAAGACAAGAATACATTGGTTTTTTTATGCATTCTAACGCGTAAGTAAATGCGAGCAAAAGTCAGCTAACAAAGGAGCTAATGAAATATGCCCGTAATCCACAACGATTTATATCCACAGCATAAATGTGATGTAGTAACATTCATAATAACATATATTATATACATGATGTAAGTATATATGTCATGTGGTAACATTCATAATAACATGTAATTGTTATTATGTAACACGTCTCGGTGGCATCTTGGTGCCAATGGTGCTCTTCCAGGATGCAGTCAGGCAACGGACACAACGTGGATGTAAGAGATAATGATTTATTTAACTAGCAAACAGACTAATAACAAAACACTGGGTACCAAAAGACAAAACAAAGACCTAGCTAGCATAAGAGCTAGGGGAACAAAAGGCGGCTAGGCACGGTAGCATTAGCGAATATACAACATGAAACAAAGAGGCTAAGCGAGGAGGCTATCGAGTCCAAATTTCAAAATACAAACGTCACTGGTTGCGTGAAAGCAAACACTACCAGGCCAGGTCGAGAAAACTAAAAGGGCAGGTTAAATAGAGTCTCTGATGAAAACAGGTGTGCGAATAAGCAGGTGAACAAATCAAGTCGCCATGGTGACCAAAAACAAATCAGGAAGTACACAAACAAACTCAAGACTCTAAATGACAAGCGATACGTGCCGCGGATCGCAACATAATATATACATGATGTTATTATATATGTCACGTAGTAACATTTATAACAACATGTAACATATACATGATGTAAGTATATATGTAGTATCTAGTAACATTCATAATAACATGTAATATATAAATGATGTAAGTATATATGTCATGTAGTAACATTCATAATAACCTGTAATAAATACATGATGTAAGTATATATGTCATGTAGTAACATTTGTAATAACATGTATATATACATGATGTAAGTATATTTGTAGTATCTAGTAACATAATAATAACATGTAATATATAAGCATTTTGCTAATTTTCCACGTATTAATTCCACAGGCGCATCACAACAACATCGAGACTACTAATCATGGCAGAGTTGATGAGAGACAACAAACTTTGGGGCAAATGATGATCCAGAAACTTCTATTTTTGATCCTGGATTAATGGGGATGATCTACAAGTTTCAGAAGCTACAGTGTAAGTAGCACTGTTGTTAAGTGCTGAACAATAAGTCACTTACTGTACAATGTCTGCTCTCACAGGGATAAGGACTGATGGGGTGTTTATATCTTCCTCCTGTTTACATGAAGAATTATTTATAATCATCACGCAGGTAAACAAAAAATGTACCGCAAACAAGCGTCTTTCTGACCATCTCCAGGTCAAAGTTGGATGTCAAAGTTGACCAACTTGTGGGTTTATGTCCACAACAAAATGGTTTGCTAATACTTGGTTAATATTCAGGTCACAGCATGTACAAATGGAGTATTGATGGCAGTTCTTTGAAGGCTTTTGTGGGCGGAATAGTGTACTCACATTAGCTGTATTGTTGGCCACCTCTTACTCGCCATATTTTACAAATGTGTTTTCATGCAAAATCGAGCCCATACTTTATTCACGTGTGACCTGGCTGTCATTCTTTGTTCGCTGGTCTTCCCGGGGAATAAATCCACCTACTTTGCGTGCGTCCACTTGGATAAAACGCCGCCAAGGCTCCCCGGGGAGGATGGTAAACATCCAAATAGTTGAGGGATGCTGACAACATTCAGCTCAGAAGACACTTTTCACCCCAGTGCCCTGCAATCATCTGCTGGTCCTGGAAGCCAAATGGAGGTTCCTACATCCGGAACATCGCCGATTACACGGCCAAGACGCAGCGAAGTAAATGCTTTTTTTCCAGGGAGCTTCCGTTTCGTTCCATCTCCCAAATGAAAGAAGTCTCAGGGCAGATTTGAAAAGAATGTTCTGCTACGGAGCTGATTGGTTGTCGGATCAAACCTCAAAGTCTTCCACAGGACTGTGTCGGTTCATGGAGAAAACATAAAAAGGTGAGATAAATATTATGGGTGTCTTAAAAAAAAAAAGAAAAGTATTTTTTGATTAATCAAGATTTTTAATCGATTAAAAATAAAAATCAACTTTTAAAAAAAATTCTTAATTTAAATTTTTTTTCCTGTCCGTTATTATTAATTTCTTTATTTATTTTTTTTTAAAATTAATCCCGATTCTTAATCGATTACGAAAACAAAAAAATCAATAACAATTTTACATTTTGTCAGGCTTGCCACTGACAGTTTGTTTGTGTTTTAGTTCTTCCTCTGTGTGCGTTTAGTATTTTCTTTTTTTAGTTCCTGTGAGCGCTCTTATTTTGTCTGTTTCCTGTTTTTTTCCCTGTGCGCTGTTTCCCCTCAGATGCGACTGATTGGCACCTGTCAATCAGCCCCCTCCTATTTGTACCTGCTTTGTCTTTTAGTCTGGGCTGGATTATTGTATTGTCATTTCTTGTCGCTCTTGTCGTTGCTACCTGTCGTGTCGTGTCGTGTCGTGTCATATCATGTCTTGTCAATGCAGCGTTGCGGTAAGCTTACTGTCTTTTGTTCCCTGCTTCCAAGTTTGTTTTCATATTACATGTACGACTTCTGTTTCCTGCTCGATACCTGCTAGCTTCCAC
The DNA here is from genome assembly GCF_033978795.1 of Nerophis ophidion. Taxonomy (NCBI): domain Eukaryota; kingdom Metazoa; phylum Chordata; class Actinopteri; order Syngnathiformes; family Syngnathidae; genus Nerophis; species Nerophis ophidion. The sequence continues at coordinate 44,843,258 of NC_084611.1, read as the reverse complement.
GCTAGGCCCTTTTTGTTTTTGATAGCTTCCATGATAAGCTCCTTTTATTTTCTGGCTCCCATGCTAGCTCTCTTAGTTTGTTATCCGCCCACGTGCGCGCTTTTTCTTTGTATCCTTTGTTTGTTTTTTGTCTTAGTGTTTTAAATTAAATCATGTTTTCCTGCAAAATGCCTCCCTTCTACTCTGCATCTTGGGGTTTGTCACCAACTAATTCTGACACATTTCTTTTTTCTTTTTTTTTAATTGTCCTGTCCAGCCACTCAGGCACATCATATTGTTGACATAGGTCATGGTGCCCAAAGTGGGGCCTGCGGGCCAAATGGGTCATACCACACGTACTCCATCATCATACCGACCGCTTTCAAGCTGCTCAAGGCTACACTGTCAAAAAAAAAAAAAAGTCAGCAGATTTCACTGTAAAAAGGTGTGATATTTTGGGCAAATATTATAGGTGTCTTAAAAAAAACCAAAAGATTTTTTGATTAATCAAGATTTTTAATTAATTAAAAATAAAAATCAACTTTAAAAAAAAAAATCTTAATCTTGATTTTTTTCCCTGTCCATTATTATTGTTATTATTATTATTATTATTATTATTATTTTTATTTTTTATTTTTATTTTATTAATCCCGATTCTTAATTGATTCCGGAAAAAAATAAAATCAATAACAATTTGACATTTTGTCAGGTTTGCTACTGACAGTTTGTGTTTTAGTTTTTCCTGTGTGCATTTAGTATTTCCTGTTTTTGATTCCTGTCAGCGCTCTTATTTTGTCTGTTTCCTGTATTTTTCCCTGTGCGCTGTTTTCTCCTCAGCTGCGGCTGATTGGCACCTGGCCACACCTGGTGTCAATCAGACCCCTCCTATTTGTACCTGCTTTGTCTTCCAGTCTGGGCTGGATTAGTGTATTGTCATTTCTTGTCGTTCTTGTCATTGCTACCTGTCGTGTCGTGTCATATCATGTCTTGTCAATGCAGCGTTGCAGTAAGCTTACTGTCTTTTGTTCCCTGCTTCCAAGTTTGTTTTCATATTACATGTACGACTTTTGTTTCCTGCTCGATACCAGCTAGCTTCCACGCTAGTGCCTTTTTGTTTTTGATAGCTTCCATGCTAAGCTTCTTTTATTTTCTGGCTCCCATGCTTGCTCTCTTAGTTTGTTATCCGCCAACGTGCGTGCTTTTTGTTTGTACCCTTTGTTTGTTTTTTGTCTTAGTGTTTTAAATTATATCATGTTTTCCTGCAATATGCCCCCCTCTTCCTTTGCATCTTGGGGTTTGTCACCAACTAATTCTGACACATTCCTATTTTTATTTTATTTTATTTTTTTAATTGTCCTGTCCAGCCACTCAGGCACATCATATTGTTGACATAGGTCATGGTGCCCAAAGTGGGGCCTGCGGGCCAAATGGGTCATACCACACGTACTCCATCATCATACCGACCGCTTTCAAGCTGCTCAAGGCTACACTGTCAAAAAAAAAAAAAAGTCAGCAGATTTCACTGTAAAAAGGTGTGATATTTTGGGCAAATATTATAGGTGTCTTAAAAAAACCCAAAAGATTTTTTGATTAATCAAGATTTTTAATTAATTAAAAATAAAAATCAACTTTAAAAAAAAAAAATCTTAATCTTGATTTTTTTCCCTGTCCATTATTATTGTTATTATTATTATTATTATTATTATTTTTATTTTTTATTTTTATTTTATTAATCCCGATTCTTAATTGATTCCGAAAAAAAATAAAATCAATAACAATTTGACATTTTGTCAGGTTTGCTACTGACAGTTTGTGTTTTAGTTTTTCCTGTGTGCATTTAGTATTTCCTGTTTTTGATTCCTGTCAGCGCTCTTATTTTGTCTGTTTCCTGTATTTTTCCCTGTGCGCTGTTTTCTCCTCAGCTGCGGCTGATTGGCACCTGGCCACACCTGGTGTCAATCAGACCCCTCCTATTTGTACCTGCTTTGTCTTCCAGTCTGGGCTGGATTAGTGTATTGTCATTTCTTGTCGTTCTTGTCATTGCTACCTGTCGTGTCGTGTCATATCATGTCTTGTCAATGCAGCGTTGCAGTAAGCTTACTGTCTTTTGTTCCCTGCTTCCAAGTTTGTTTTCATATTACATGTACGACTTTTGTTTCCTGCTCGATACCAGCTAGCTTCCACGCTAGCGCCTTTTTGTTTTTGATAGCTTCCATGATAAGCTTCTTTTATTTTCTGGCTCCCATGCTTGCTCTCTTAGTTTGTTATCCGCCAACGTGCGTGCTTTTTGTTTGTACCCTTTGTTTGTTTTTTGTCTTAGTGTTTTAAATTATATCATGTTTTCCTGCAATATGCCCCCCTCTTCCTTTGCATCTTGGGGTTTGTCACCAACTCATTCTGACACATTCCTATTTTTATTTTATTTTATTTTTTTAATTGTCCTGTCCAGCCACTCAGACACATCATATTGTTGACATAGGTCAGGGTGCCCAAAGTGGGGCCCGCGGGCCAAATGGGTCATACCACACGTACTCCATCATCATACCGACCGCTTTCAAGCTGCACAAGGCTACACTGTCGAAAAAAAGAAAGAAAAAGTCAGCAGATTTCACTGTAAAAAGGTGCTATAAATATGATAGGTGTAATAAAAAAAATTTAAAAATAAAAAAATAAAAATAATTGAATAACAATAAAAATAAATAAATAAATACAAATATATGTGTTAATTAATCGCTATTCTTAATCGATTACAACCGGGTACTCCGGCTTCCTCCCACTTCCAAAGACATACACCTGGGGATAAGTTGATTGGCAACACTAAATTGGCCCTAGTGTGTGAATGTGAGTGTGAATGTTGTCTGTCTATCTGTGTTGGCCCTGTGATGAGGTGGCGACTTGTCCAGGGTGTACCCCGCCTTCCGCCCGATTGTAGCTGAGATAGGCGCCAGCGCCCCCCGCGACCCCGAAAGGGAATAAGCGGTAGAAAATGGATGGATGGATGTTGTCTGTCTATCTGTGTTGGCCCTGTGATGAGGTGGCGACTTGTCCAGGGTGTACCCCGCCTTCCGCCCGATTGTAGCTGAGATAGGCGCCAGCGCCCCCGCGACCCCAAAAGGGAATAAGCGGTAGAAATGGATGGATGGAATAATCAAAATCCGATTTTACATTTCCTTTTTAATTTTTCATTCCGAAGTATCCATTCAACATCTGTCAAACGATTCCAAACTTTTCAATACTAACACATTCAGATTATCTAAGACAACTTTGCTAGTATCAACATTTTCCATAATTACCGGTTTTCCCCAAATTCCCAAATTCCCGGGAAATTCCCATTCCAATTAAATGACATATTCATAGTTCCACGATGCCCTAATTTTTATTTTTTTATTGTTCATCATTCCACCTTCAAAACCTTTCTCTGAGTTGGGACAGTAAATCTTCCTATTTTTTTCCACACAAATTCCTGGGTTTCCTGAAATTCCAGGAATTCTGAAGTGCCCATTCAATATTTTTCAAACAATTCCAAACTTTTCAACACCAACACTAACACATTCATATCATGTGTGCTAGTGTCAATATTTTGAAAAATTCTCGGTTTTCCCCAAATTCCAAATTTTCCAGGAAATTCCCATTCCATTTAATTGACATATTCATATTTCTACAATGCTCCTATCTTTGCACCTTTTTTTTCAAACCCGATTCAGACATTTCAACAATCACTACTCTTCTGATAAATCGAACGCAAAATTCCCAGTTTTCCCGACAATTCCCGGAATTGTATCCCCATTGACACTGAATGGTCACCCTACGATCTACTGCATAGCCCACATTTCTCATCCGATTTGAACCGTTCCCACGAATACACACTCCACTCACCTTGGACAACCAAGCAAGCGTGTTTCTTGGTTTGTAACATTCCCAGACTATCTGGTATTACCAGGAATTTACCCCCATTGTAAGTGAAAAGGCAAATCACTACAGCTTCCGTCAAAATCAAAATCCACCGAAACTGAAAGTTCTTAAGTGGTCCGTACAAATCTGCATATGTGAATCATGCCGTTTCCCATGTCCCCACCCCCATTTTGCAGCGAAAAGGGGCCTATGCCTGGTTGTTGTGTGCACTCAAGCTGAATGCATGAGGCCCCCCCCGGTCAATGATTGGAAGAGTTTTATTGCAACAACATCAGCCTGGTTTTACTGTAGCTTTTATTCACCGTGGGTGTTTTTTTACACGCTGAGAGACCACATTAAGAGCGAGACAAGCCAGCGAGCGTAAAGTGTGAAATGAAAGAGAAAGTCGGACAGATAGAAGACGAGAGGGAAAAAAAGAATCAATCTAGCGCCGGTGCTAAATGGCAGACGACAGTCAGGTAATTATATTGGAGCTGACGACATGATGAATATTAACGAGCCTATTAGCAGCCGCAGATGCCAGAGCGAGTGCGAGCGAGTCCGGCCATGTGACTCCTTATTGTCCGGGTGTGCGTGAGAGGCAGCGACACACGACTAAGAGGGGGCAGGTCACAAAGATCATTACACACTACATCACTTCAATGTGCAGCCGAGTGAGAGCTCTTCACCGCCTGCATCTCACTCACATGCTGCTCTTCCTGCCGCCGCTCCGCTTGGGGGGACATACCACCAACTTACACTGTCACTCATACACTCAGATGAGGGGTGTCCAGAGTGTGGCACGGGGGCCAATGTTGCCACTCAAACCGTTCTTTTAATTGGGCCTAATCGAGCCAGTGCGGGTTGGCACCGCGATCCAACTTTCTTGTAATCTGGAGTCCAGCATTCGCATTTAGTTCCAACTGAAAACTATATTGAAATAACAAAAAGGAAAATCGATGAGGCAATTCCTGAAGGAATTGCGTGTGAATGCTCCAATGCTGAAGTTGAGCGAAAATCCAATAATTTTTTTTTTAGAATTGTTGAAGTCGAGCACACAATTCCGGAAAAGGCTGAACAGTTTGAAGTTGGAAGTGTTTGAATCAGATGAAAACCGTGGGAGTTTTGGAACTTTGAAGAATTTCACATTGATTTCAATGGGAATTTCCCCCAAAATTGGGAATTTTGGGTAAAGGTGGCAATGTTTTGAAATAGGTAAAAAGAAAACAAAAAAAAACTTGAATGTTTTGAATGAGTTGAAATGGTTGGTGTTGAAATTTTTCAAGTTGGTGGAAAAATGCTAAAGTAGTAACATCCATCCATCCATTTCTACCGCTTATTCCCTGTTGAATTGAAAAATTGTACAATGGAATTCCAGGAATTTAGGGAAAACCGGGAAATGTTTCCAGTTAAAAAAACAACTTGGAAAAAGGGGTCGTTTTAATTTCCAGGTTGGTGGAATGTGTTGAAGGGAGAATGGTTAGAATAGGTTGAAACATGTGGAAATGGTGAAAGTTTGAAAAATGGCCAATTCATTATACATGGGAAAGAAGTCCTGGAAAACCAAGATTCTGGGAAATCTGGGAATTTTTGGAATTTGTCAAGGGAAAGCTTAAAGATTCCCAGATAGGCTGAAATGTTTGAAGCTGGAACAGTTTGAATCAGATGAAAAATGTGGGAGTTATGGAACTTTGAAGAATGTCACATAGATTTCAATGGGAATATCCCTCAAAATTGGGAATTTTGGGTAAAGGTGGAAATGTTTTAAAAATGGTAAAAAAACAAAACTTGAATGAGTTGGTGTTGACATTTTTCAAGTCGGTGGGAAAATGTTGAAGTTAATAACATGTTGAATTGAGAAATGGTATTAGGGAATTTCGGGAAAATTGGGAATTTTTCCAGTTCAAAAAACCACTTTATTTTTAGTCCTGATTAAGAAGAATGTTTTGACGGTGGAACGGTTGAAGTGTGTTGAAAAATGTGGGAGGAGTAGTCGCCAGAAAAAAGGGTGGAAATAGGGCTTTGGAAAAGCAGGAATTCTGGAAAATTCTGGACTTTTTTTTTTTAATTTGGAAAAAGAGGTAGTTTTAATTTCCAAGTTAGTGGAATGTGTTGAAGGTGGAATGGTATGAATGAGTTGAAAAATGTGGAAATGGTGAAAGTTTGAAAAATAGCCAATTCATTATAAATGGGAAAAAAGTCCCGGAAAACCGGGAATCCTGCGAAATTTTGGACTTTGTCAAGGGAAAGCTTGAAGATTCCCGGATAGGCTGAACAGTTTGAAGCTGGAATGGTTTGAATCAGATGAAAAAATGTGGGAGTTGTGGAACTTTGAAGAATGTCACATTGATTTCAATGGGAATATCTACATATATTGGGAATTTCGGGTAAAGCGGGAATTTTTTTATAAATAATATGAAAAAACTTGAATGTCTGAATGAGTTGAAATGGTTGGTGTTGACATTTTTCAAATCGGTGGAAAAATGTTGAAGTAGTAACATGTTGAATTGAAAAATGGTATTAGGGAATTTCGGGAAAATTGGGAATTTTTCCAGTTCAAAAAACAACTTTGTTTTTAGTCTGTCGCGACGCGGAGTCGAACCCACATTTTCTTGGCGGCTGGAGCTGCGTGCGCCTCCGCTAGCAGTGTGCTAAGAGAGGCATCTGCTGACAGTTCACTCAGACTCGACCTCACTCGTGCTGAGTGCAGCACGCCCAAGCAGCAACATGCCTGCAGCCTATCAAGAATCAACACAACTGGATTCGATGAGAGGGAGCAGCATAAAAGCCAGAAGACCCGAGGAACCTTTGCCGGAACGTCGCTATCTTCTCAGTAAGCATTGCGTCTGGCATTCCCTCCCCTGTGCTTTGCTCTTTGCTCTCTCTGAGTCTCCCTTGTTCATGTCCCTTGTGTTTTTCCACAGTGACTCCCCTGTCTTCCGTGATCATACCTTGCCTCTCTACATCCATCCGGATTCCTAAATGCCTTCCTCGATCCACGACCTCCCTGCTCAGACCCAGACCACGCTGCCTCGCTCCTGCCCCCGACATCTTGCCTATCCACGATCTGCCTCTTCGCCTTGCCCCTCTGGATTCGACAAAGGATACAACCAACACTCACAGACAACAAACCATGGTAACATTTACATTATTAATATTACACATAGTCATCACTCATTCACTTAGAGTAGCATACACACGCCATGTATCATCAAAGGTTTAAATAAACCTTGTGAACCGCAGTTGTGCCCTGGTTGTCGCCTCCTTCCCTCCTCTGTACATAACAAGTCTTGATTATGAAGAATGTTTTGACGGTGGAACGGTTGAAGTGTGTTCAAAAATGTGGGAGGAGTAGTCGCCAGAAAAAAAGGGTGGAAATAGGGTTTTGGAAAAGCAGGAATCCTGGAAAATCCTGCACTTTTTTTTGTAACTTGGAAAAAGGGGTAGTTTTAATTTCCAGGTTGGTGGAATTTGTTAAAGGTGGAATGGTTTGAATAGGTTGAAAAATGTGGAAATGGTGAAAGTTTGAAAAATGGCCAATTAATTATAAATGGGAAAAATCTCCCGGAAAACCGGAAAATCTGGGAAATTTTAGAATTTGTCAAGGGAAAGCTTAAAGATTCCCGGATAGGCTGAACAGTTTGAAGTTAAAACAGTTTCAATTAGATGAAAAATGTGGGAGTTGTGGAACTTTGAAGAATGTCACATTGATTTCAATGAGAATTTCCCCCAAAATTGGGAATTTTGGGTAAAGGTGGAAATTTTTTGAAAGTGGTTAAAACAAACAAACTTTAATTTTTTGAATGAGTTGAAATGGTTGAAGATGACATTTGTCATGTCGGTGGAAAAATCTTAAAGTAGTAACATGTTGAATTGAGAAATGGTATTAGGAAATTTCGGGAAAATTGGGAATTTTTTCAGTTAAAAAAACAACTTTGTTTTTAGTCCTGATTAAGAAGAATTTTTTGACGGCGGAACGGTTGAAGTGTGTTGAAAAATGTGGGAGGAGTATTCGCCAGAAAAAAGGGTGGAAATAGGGCTTTGGAAAAGCAGGAATTATAGAAAATCCTGGACTTTTTTTGAACTTGGAAAAGGGGTAGAACTTTGAAGAATGTCCCATTGATTTCAATGGGACTTTCCCCCAAAATTGGGAGCTTTGGGTAAAGGTGGAAATTTTTTGAAACTGGTAAAAAAAACTAACTTGAATGAGTTGAAATGGTTGGTGTTGAAATTTTTCATGTCGGTGGAAAAATGTTGAAGTAACATGTTGAATTGAGAAACGGTGTTAGGGAATTCCTGAAATTTAGGGAAAACCGGGAAATGTTTTCAGTTAACAAAAACAACATGGAAAAAGGGATAGTTTGAATTTCCAGGTTGGTGGAATGTGTTGAAGGTAGAATGGTTCAAATAGGTTGAAACATGTAGAAATGGTGGAAGTTTGAAAAATGGCCAATTCATTTTAAATGGGAAAAACGTCCCGGAAACCGAGAATTCTGGGATTTTTTGGAATTTGTCAAGGGAAAATTGAAAGATTCCCAAATAGGCTGAACATTTTGAATCGGGTGAAAATGCGGAAGGTACAGCGCTCTTTAACATCTTTATGTACAAAAGCAGTGAAGTTGTCACCTTGTGTAAATGGTAAATAAAAAGAGAATACAACAAATACTTTTCAACTTATATTCAATTGAAAGACAAAAAATTTAACGTTCAAACTGGAAAACTTTGTTATTTTTTGCAAATATTAGCTCATTTGGAATTGGATGCCTGCAACGTGTTTAAAAAAAGCTGGCACAAGTGGCAAAAAAAGCGAGAAAGTTGAGGAATGCTCATCAAAGACTTATTTGAAACATCCCACAGGTGAACCGGCTAATCGGGAACAGGTGGGTGCCATGATTGGCTATAAAAGCAGCTTCCATTAAGTGCTCACTCATTCACAAACAAGGACGGGGCGAGGGTCACCTCTTTGTCAACAAATACCAGAGCAAATTGTTCAAGAACAACATTTCTCAGGCAGTTATTGCAAGAAATTTAGGGATTTCACCATCTACACTCCGTAATGTCATCAAAAGGTTCAGAGAATGTGGAAAAATCACTGCACGGAAGCCATGATATTACGCACCTTCCATCCCTCAGGTGCTACGGCATCAAAAAGCCCCATCAGTGTGTAAAGGATATCACCACATGTGCTCAGGGACACTTCAGAAAACCACTGTCAGTAACTACAGTTGGTCGCTCTATCTGTAAGTGCAAGTTAAAACTCGACTTTGCAAAGCCACAGCCATTTATCAACAACACCCAGAAACGGCGCCGGCCTCGCTGGGCCCGAGTTCATCTAAGATGGATTGATGCAAAGTGGAAAAATGTTCTGTGGTCTGACGAATCCACGTTTCAAATAGTTTTTCGGAAACTGTGGACGTCGTGTCCTCTGGAACAAAGAGGAAAAGGTTCTACACACAAAGTTCAAAGGCCAGCATGTGTGATGGTATGGGGGTGTATTAGTGCCCAAGGCATGGGTAACTTACACATCTGTGAAGGCACCATTCATGCTGAAAGGTACATACAGATACAAGCAACGTTATCATGGTCGCCCCTGCTTATTTCAGAAAGACAATGCCAAGCCAGGTGTTACAACAGCATGGCTTCATAGTAAAAGGGTGCGGGTACTAGACTGGCCTGCCTGTAGTCCAGACCTGTCTCCCATTGAAAATATGTGGCGCATCATGAAGCAATGTATGTTTTTCTGTAAGTGCTTCCCAGCCGGGCAGTTTTTAAGGTCTGCCATGTCGAGATAGGTGGGAAAGATGGAAAAAAATAGCTAAAAATAAAACTCCCGACCTGCGGACGTAATGTATGATTTTATGTCTCCTGAGTGACATCTCATATTGGCACAAAAAAAGGTTGTGTGAGGTAAATATCCGGAAGAAACGCTGCGTAGGAATAAAAGCGGCTCACTTTTCATGGGCTAATAAAGCGAGGAGGGATGTAGTGCGCCGGGCTTGTTGTCTCCTAATTTAAGCCCCTTCTTTATTTCACAGCGGCCGCCTCATAAATCAAAGTGGGTGGTCGTAGCGCGCGAGCTAACAAGGTTAGCAAGGTTGTAAACGCTCGACTCATTTAAGACTAAAAGTGATGAACGTCCGCTCGCTGCCTCTCTTATCGGCGCCCTTGCAAAGTGAAAAGTGACATGACCGCACATTCGTTACTCACCCATATTCTCCACAGACAGACTTTTTAATCATTTTGCGCTTCCAATAATTATTGTGTCATCGTGGCGCGGCCAGCATCTGCTCTTATTTAAATAATGAGGGTAATAACGCCGTAGCCGCGCTTCGTTACGTCCCTGGTTTTCAGGACATGGTCCAGATTATTTTGAAACGCAGTAAGATAACGAAATGCAAAACATTAAACTGTTCGGCGTTTGAAAAAGCAGTCAATTCAAAACTATTACTACCGATAAAAAAACAAATGAATATATTAGATATAATGACAAATACAATAACATTTACACATAATCATAAAGTAGGTAAATATTTTTAATTTTAGTTGTTGTACGTTTATTTTTAAACTAGTATTGTCATAAATGCTTTAAGTTACATTTTTCTTTCGCCGGGTAAAATGACGTTTACTATAAACTGAAGGCGCAGTCACTGTCACATTTGGAACGCATATTGGATGCGCGTGTTGTCACCCCCAGATGCACGAGGACCAGACAGGCAGGATAGCAGGTAAGACGTGATTTAATATACAAAAATAAAAGAACACTGGTGCAAAACAGGCAAAAGAAACGCCGTGCCAAACGCACGGTATGCTAAGCTAAAACTTAGCATAGCGTCCAAAGTCCAAACATTGACGTGCCGAGCGCACAAGAAGCTAAGGCGTAACTTAGCACAGAATTTACAAAGCAGAGAAAACCATACGTGACTGTTGCATGTAGCAAACCATGAGCCAAGAACGAACAGAGGAAGAATGCAGGCTTGAATACTAAAGTAAAAATCACAAACGGGTGCGCGCCAGGAGCCAGTGCAGGTGGAACAAATGACGTCACCATGGTGATGAACACAAAACAAGGAAATGCCCACAACTCAGGGAACGGAAGAGTTCAAACATAATAAGAAAATACAAAAAGGACTCAAACAAAGACTAGAGATGTGATCCGGAAACCGGATCAGAACACTCACAAGGAGGGGAGAAAAACAAGTGGTAAATGGGTTGTACTTGTATAGCACTTTTCTACCCCTTTTTAAGGAGCCCAAAGCGCTTTGACAGTATTTCCACATTCGCCCATTCACACACACTGACCGCAGGAGCTGTCATGCAAAGCGCTCACCAGCACCCATCAGGAGCAAATGTGAAGTGTCTTGCCCAAGGACACAACGGATGTGACTGGGATGGTAGAAGGTGGGGATTGAACCAGTGATCCTCAGATTACTGGCACATCCACTCTACCAACTTCGCCACGCCGTCTCCATAAGAAATTTGGCAACTTTACAGTATAATAACAAAATGCAAAACATTAACCTGCTCAGCGTTTGAAAAAGCAGTCAATTCAAAACTATTACTACCGATAAAAACACAAATGAATATATTACATGTAATGACAAATACAATTACATTTATACATAATCATAAAGTAGGTAAATATTTATAAGTTTCAGCTGTTGTACGTATATTTTAAAACTAGTATTATCATAAAATGTTTTAAGTTACATTTTTCTTTCGCCGAGTAAAATAACTTTTAATATAAACTGAAGGCGCACTCACAAGGAGGGGAGAAAAACAAAAGAAATTTGGCAACTTTGCAGTATAATAAAAAAATGCAAAACCCAAAACTGCTCAGCGTTTGAAAAAGCAGTATATTCAAAACTATTTCTACCGATAAAAAAACAAATGAATATATTAAATATAGTGACAAATACAATTACATTTATACATAATCATAAAGTAGGTAAATATTTATAAGTTTCAGCTGTTGTACGTTTATTTTTACACTAGTATTATCATAAATGTTTTAAGTTACTGTGAAAGGTCTCTGACCCGGATCCTCTCCTGCGTCACGGACACACCACACTCTGGCGTTGTGGTTACACTTTCTTTTAATATTCCACACTTATACAGTTCACTATGTCTGGCTTTTCAGCTTAATCATACGGTCACAATGTCTTTGCTTTTTCCTCCTCCGTCCGTCCGTCTCTCCCTCCTGCCGCCACCATGTCATGATCTCCAATGCTGCTGATAAAGGGGACAGGTGATTAGATAACTCGCTCCAGCAGAGATATCTGCTCACGTCTGCTGCTTCGTGGCCGGCCCCTGCACACACCCCGCCCGCAGAGGACGCGTAAGACACGCCCCTCTCCACATGCCTCCACCGCCCGATTCAGGCCGGGCAGCCGTCCGACCGCGCCCACTCCCCCCCCCCTCCATAGAGGGCCGAGAGAGAAAGTCGGCCACGGTCATCTGAGCACTCGGCCTGTGGACCACCCAGGAGTTGTAGGGCTGGAGTGCAAGGTACCACCGGGTAATCGTCGCATTGGTGTCCCTCATGCAGTGGAGCCACTGGAGCGGTTTGTGTTTCGAGTAGAGACTGAAGGCACACCCCAACAGGTAGTAGCGGAGGGCCCCGACCGCCCACCAGATGGCAAAGCACTCCCTCTCCACCGTGCTGTACCTTGCCTCCGGCTGAGGTACAATAAGGGACGGTCGACGCCCTCCACCTGCTGGGACAATACCGCCCCCAGCCCCCGACTCGACGCATCCGCCTGCAGACAAAACGGGATTTTAAAGTTAGGCATGTGCAGCACCGGCTCTTCACAGAGTGCGTTCTTTACCTTCTCAAATCCCCGCTGGCACTGCTCCGTCCACTGGACCAGCTCTGAAACACCCTTTCAGGTGAGGTCAGTAAATGGGCCAGTCAAGTCCACGAACCAAGGAATGAATCGGCGGTAGAACCTCGCCAGCCCCAAGAACTGCCTCACCTCTTTTTTTGTCTTAGGAGGTCGACAGGCCAGGCTGCGATCGCCGCTGTTTTGTCCACCTGCGGCCGCACCTGCCACCTCCTCCCAAGTGGTACCCCGGATACTGTACCTCCCTCCGGCCAACCGCGCACCTCGCCGGGTTGGCAGTGAGCCCCGCCCGCCTCAGATAAGTGGGGGCCTTCCGCGAAGCCCCCGCCGGTTCCCGCTCGGCACTCCCGGATGAAGCCGCGTCGCCGCTTAGGAACAGCGCGGATACTCCCCTCTTCTACTGTCCGTGAACGCACCCCCACACATTGTGTCAATTCTGAAATACCAATTCTCAATACAAAGAGTTTCTACATCAACATTTCTCAACTGATTCCAAAAATGCCAACAAGAACCCATTCAATTGTGATATTACCTAGATTAAAAAAAAAAATCAAATTTTCTCCAAAATCCCCGGGATATTCCAATTCAAATAAATGTCAATCAATCAATCAATCAATGTTTACTTATATAGCCCTAAATCACTAGTGTCTCAAAGGGCTGCACAAACTACCACGACATCCTCGGTAGGCCCACATAAGGGCAAAGAAAACTCACACCCAGTGGGACATCGGTGACAATAATGACCCAGTGGGACGTCGGTGACAATAATGACTATGAGAACCTTAGAGAGGAGGAAAGCAATGGATGTCGAGCGGGTCTAACATGATACTGTGAAAGTTCAATCCACAATGGATCCAACACAGTCGCGAGAGTCCAGTCCAAAGCGGATCCAACACAGCAGCGAGAGTCCCGTTCACAGCGGAGCCAGCAGGAAACCATCCCAAGCGGAGGCGGATCAGCAGCGCAGAGATGTCCCCAGCCGATACACAGGCAAGCAGTACATGGCCACCGGATCGGACCGGTCCCCCTCCACAGGGGAGAGTGGGACATAGAAGAAAAAGAAAAGAAACAGCAGATCAACTGGTCTAAAAAGGGAGTCTATTTAAAGGCTAGAGTATACAAATGAGTTTTAAGGTGAGACTTAAATGCTTCTACTGAGGTGGCATCTCGAACTGTTACCGGGAGGGCATTCCAGAGTACTGGAGCCCGAACGGAAAACGCTCTATAGCCCGCAGACTTTTTTTGGGCTTTGGGAATCACTAACAAGCCGGAGTCCTTTGAACGCAGATTTCTTGCCGGGACATATGGTACAATACAATCGGCAAGATAGGATGGAGCTAGACCGTGTAGTATTTTATACGTAAGTAGTAAAACCTTAAAGTCACATCTTAAGTGCACAGGAAGCCAGTGCAGGTGAGCCAGTACAGGCGTAATGTGATCAAACTTTCTTGTTCTTGTCAAAAGTCTAGCAGCCGCATTTTGTACCAACTGTAATCTTTTAATGCTAGACATGGGGAGACCCGAAAATAATACGTTACAGTAGTCGAGGCGAGACGTAACAAACGCATGGATAATGATCTCAGCGTCTTTAGTGGACAGAATGGAGCGAATTTTAGCGATATTACGGAGATGAAAGAAGGCCGTTTTAGTAACGTTTTTAATGTGTGCCTCAAAGGAGAGAGTTGGGTCGAAGATAATACCCAGATTCTTTACCGTGTCGCCTTGTTTAATTGTTTGGTTGTCAAATGTTAGAGTTGTATTATTAAATAGAGTTCGGTGTCTAGCAGGACCGATAATCAGCATTTCCGTTTTTTTGGCGTTGAGTTGCAAAAAGTTAGCGGACATCCATTGTTTAATTTCATTAAGACACGCCTCCAGCTGACTACAATCCGGCGTGTTGGTCAGCTTTAGGGGCATGTAGAGTTGGGTGTCATCAGCATAACAGTGAAAGCTAACACCGTATTTGCGTATGATGTCACCTAGCGGCAGCATGTAGATGCTGAAGCGTGCAGGGCCAAGGACCGAACCCTGGGGAACTCCACACGTTACCTTAACGTAGTCCGAGGTCACATTGTTATGGGAGACACACTGCATCCTATCAGTAAGATAAGAGTTAAACCAAGACAGGGCTAAGTCTGACATACCAATTCGTGTTTTGATACGTTCTAATAAAATATTATGATCGACGGTATCGAAAGCAGCGCTAAGATCGAGGAGCAGCAACATAGATGACTCATCAGAATCCATCGTTAGCAATAGATCATTAGTAATTTTTGCGAGGGCTGTCTCCGTGGAGTGATTTGCTCTGAAACCGGATTGAAAGGTTTCACATAAATTGTTAGACGCTAAGTGTTCATTTAACTGCTCCGCAACAATTTTTTCAAGGATTTTTGAAATAAAGGGAAGGTGAGACACCGGTCGGTAGTTTACCATGAGGTCAGGATCGAGGTCAGGTCTTTTAAGAAGAGGATGAATAACCGCTTTTTTGAATGCTAAGGGAACAGTGCCCGAGGAGAGTGATAAGTTTATAATATTTAGCACTGATGGACCTAATAATACAAAGAGCTCCTTGATCAGTTTCCCAGGAAGAGGGTCAAGTAAGCATGTTGTCTGTTTTATTCCATTTACACGTTGTAACAATTCCTCTAATGTTATTTCCTCAAAACGAGAGAAACTATTTTGGAGGGCAGTATCCGCCGTATATACCATCGTATCAGTGTTAATAGAACCCCGTTGTAGCTGGGACGCATTGTCTTTAATCTCCTTTCTAATGACTTCAATTTTCTTACTAAAGAATTGCATAAAGTCATCAGCTGAGTGGGTTGAGCTACTGGAAGGGGTCCCTTGTTGGGTTAGCGATGCTACCGTACTAAACAAAAATTTAGGATCGTTTTTATTACGGTGGATGAGATTTGAGTAATATTTAGCTTTAGCTGAGGTAAGCATGCGTTTATAAGTTATTAAACCATCACTCCATGCTTGATGGTGCACCTCAAGTTTAGTCGTGCGCCATTTGCGTTCCAGCTTTCTGCATAATAATTTCTGAGCTCTAGTTTCTTCTGTAAACCACGGGGTGCGCTTTTTTGGAGCCTTTTTTAACTTTAGCGGTGCTATGTTATCAATGGTTTCGCGCAGGGTGTCGTTAAAGTTGTTAGTGAGGTTATCAATAGAGCCCACATACTTTGGGAATGGTGCCATAACCGAGGGCAGTAGGTCAGCAAGAGTTGTCGTTGTGGCCGTATTAATGTTGCGGCTGCTATAGCAGTTATTATTATTATTAGTTTGACGAACATGCGTCTGAACCTCGAATTTTATAAGGTAATGATCGGACAATACTTTAGTAGACGGGAGTATCGTAACTTTGGAGACGGTGATACCCCTGACAAGCACTAGGTCTATCGTATTACCGTTGCGATGCGTGGGTTCATTTATTATTTGTGTGAGACCACAGCTATCAATTACAGTCTGGAGCGCTACGCACGGTGGGTCCGATGGGGTATTCATATGGATATTAAAGTCCCCCATTATGATTATATTATCGGCGTGTGTCACAAGATCAGCAACGAACTCTGAGAATTCATTGATAAAGTCCGAATAGGGCCCTGGGGGGCGGTAGATAACAGCCAGGTGTAGAGGCAGCGGTGTGACAGACCTCATAGTAAGCACCTCAAACGATTTATATTTATTATTTATGTTAGGACTAAGGTTAAAGTTTTCGTTGTATATTAGTGCGACCCCCCCACCCCTTTTAAGCGGACGGGCAATATACGCATGTGTAAAGTTAGGAGGACATGCTTCATTTAGCGCAAAAAAGTTGTTTGGTTTAAGCCAGGTTTCGCTGAGACCGATGACGTTAAGATTGTTGTCTCTGATAATATCATTAACTAACAACGTTTTGGGAGACAATGATCTTATGTTTAAAAAACCTATATTATAGGTAGTGGGCTGTTTTAGGGAGTTTTTGATCAAATTATCCGTAGTAGCAATATTAATAATGTTGTGTTTATTGTGCCCAGTGCATTTAGTATAGTTACGACCATATCTAGGAATTGATACGACAGGAATTTTCCGATTGTTTGTTTGTTGCTTTGATAAACTGCACGCATCATAGTTAGCCACCTCAGTAAATGTCCACAGTCAAAGTTCTAAAACTAAAATTTGTATTGACAATTTTATCCCAAAAAGAAAATTCCGAAAATCATTTTGAATCGAAAATCTTTTTTAATCCTGGACATTCAAACTACCATTTTCCAAGTATAAAAAAACGCCGTAAATTACAAAAGTACCCGGGTTTACAAAGCCCATTTTTCACCCTTTTGTCCTATTGTTTTCACCATCCACATTTTTCAACCAGTTACAACCCTTTCACCATCAAAAAGGTTTTTTTTTTTTTCGTACAAATTACTGTTTTTTTCCGAAATTCTAGGAATTCCGAAATACCAATTCTTAATACAAAAGAGTTAATACATCAACATTTCTCCACTGATTACAAAAATGCCAACAAGAACCCATTCAATTGTGATATTACCTAGATTAAAAAAAAACTAAAACAATTTTTTTCCAAAATCCCCAGGAAATTCCCATTCAAATAAATGTCTACAGTCAAAGTTCTAATACTAAGAGTTGTATTGACATTTTTATCCCAAAAAGAACATTCCGTAAATCATTTAGAATAGAAAATCTTTTTTAATTCTGGACATTCAAACTACCATTTCCCAAGTTAAAGAAAAACGCCATAAATACCCCAAATTCCCAGGTTCATTCAAATAGATGTCCATATTCAAAGTTCTACAACTAAAATATGTATTGTCATTTTCATCCCAAAAAGAAAATTCCGAAAATGATTTTGAATCGAAAAATTTTAGAATTTTTTCACTCGTTTTTCTCAAATTTGGAAAATTATTAATTAATTTTAAACCAAATCACAATTTTTTTTGCGCACATTTTCTATGCATGTTGTGTAGAAATGTATAGATATAATAGTACATTTGTAAAAGAAACATGTTATTGTTGACATTATACAATAGTTCCTGTTGCGATCTGTGACTCAGATCTTCACATGTTTATTTTTCCATCTTTGTTTCATTCTCTTCTGACCCACTTACTTCCTGTTTAGTCCGTTACCATGGTTACACATTAATTTCACCTGCTCCTCGTTTTCTACACACCTGGTTCTCCTTGATTTCTCCCTATATAAGCTTTCCTCTTTTCTTTGTTCAGTCTCGGATCCTAATTTGCCCACGCGCAACACTGACGACTCTCGACCTTCATCTTTGTATGTATATTCTCGCTAGCTTTTACGCTAAGCCATTTGTTTATTCCAGCTCACATGCTGAGGAACTGTTTTTCTGTTTTTGGTTTGCTTTCTCTTTACAGCAGTGTTTTTTGTTCCTAGCCTTTTATTATTTAATAAATCCATTTATAACTTACCTTGTTGTGTTCATCGCTTCGACGCATCCCCGGAAGAACCAATCCGGCATTACAATGCCACACAAGCGTCACAGTAGGATCCGAGCATCAAAATGTTTTTCCGCGTCGAAACCACGGGAGGAACCCTTCGACTTGGGTTTGTGGTTGGAGCTCATGGCTTGGGAGCAGGAAAGACTTGACTGTGGGCCTGAAGTCCCCTCCGAAGCCGTTCGCGCTGCCCCGAAGAGGCGGGGGGTCCAGTGGAGAGGTCCCCCGCACGGCAGTAATTATCCAGCACCACTTCATCCTTCCTACGAACACAGCAAAATTCACCCCGACCAGGATTCACCTTCCACTACCGGTAATCCAGCTTGTTTTTTTTCCCCTGACTCTAGCAGTCACGACATTTGGGGTACGCCCACCGGTGACGCAACACCGCCCCCTGTTGTTGACATTTTTTCAGAAGATTTTTATATTGTGGACAGTACTTTTCATTCCCAACCTTTTTCGAATACCAATAACATTTATGATAAAATACGTAATTATCAGGATATTTTTTCTCATTATTCTAGTCAACCTCAGTCACCTAGTTTTTCTTCAACTCCACCTGTAAAACCTCATTCCCAGCCCAAGTCCAAGGTTTTTTCTCCCTTTTCAAAGGGACACTCTGGACAATATAGAGGGGAGGAGTCTGCCCGCCTCCAAACCTCCCACCACCCTCCCTTATGGTCAGTCCCTGACCACAGGGAACGGGTCTGGGATTCCCGTCTGGAGGGGGGGGCTATGGCCTATAGCTGTGTTGCGGAGGTAGCGCAGACGCTACCATTTCTTAAAACTGTCAAACCGCAACCTCCTATGAGGCCACCCTTACCTGTTTTTCGGCCCGTTAAACCGCTAGCTCCTCCTAGACCTCCTCCACCTGTGTTTTCCCCGGCCAAGTCTCAACGGCCTTGTAGACCTCCTCCACCTGTTTTTCCCCCGGCCAAGTCTCAACGGCCTTGTAGACCTCCTCCACCTGTGTTTCCCCCGGTCAAATCACAACGACCAAGTAGACCTCCTCCACCGGTGTTCAGACTTGCGAGGTCATTACCTCCAGCACGTCCTCCACCACCGATGTTCGGCACTGTCCCTAGCCTGGTTTTCACACCAGAAGAGGTTCCTAACCTTGTTCCCACACCAGCTTCGGTCTCTCGCCTGGTTCACACACCAGCACCGAATCCTAGTCTGGTTCTCACGCCAGCAATCGACTCTTTCCTGGTCCTCACACCAGCACCTGTTCCTAGCCTAGAGCCCACTCCAGTACCAGCTCCAGAGCTGGAGCCTACTCCAGTACCAGCTCCACGCCGCCAAGCGCCGGTACCAGCTCCGCGCCGCCAAGCACCGCCGACGACGGGGCTGGAGCCCACACCAGCGTCGACGACGGGGCTGGGGCCCACACCAGCGTCGACGACGGGGCTGGAACCTTCACCTATGTCGACAGGGCTGGAGCCCACTCCAGTGCCAGCTCCTCGACAGGCGCCGGTACCAGCTCCACGCCGCCAAGCACTGCCGACGAAGAAGCTGGAGCCCACACCGGCGCCGACGATGAGGCTGGAGCTCACACCAGTCACGACTCCTGCGGCTCCCAGGCCGCCTCCGACGACTCCTGCGGCTCCCAGGCCGCCTCCGACGACTCCTGCGGCTCCCAGGCCGCCTCCGACGACTCCTGCGGCTCCCAGGCCGCCTCCGACGACTCCTGCGGCTCCCAGGCCGCCTCCGACGCCTTCTTCGGCTGCAGCACCCGCATCATCCTCGCCAGCTGCACTCGGGCCTGCTTTGGCTGCAGTCCCCGCACCCTCGTCTGCTGCTTCCAAGCCTGCTGGGATTTCGGTGCTGAGGCGTCGTCCACCACGTCGATCACGGGCGTGGCCTCTGCGAGGTCATCCTCCTCGCCAGACACTCCCTCCTCCATGTCGGCCACGGATGTGGCCGTGCCCGGGTCGTCCGCCTCGCCGGGCACCTCATCCTGCGATGCGGCCACTAATGTGGCCTTTTCGAGGTCGCCCGCCAAAACTTTTTCGGCAGCGGCGTTCCATCCGCCGCCGCCACTTGACTTGTCCTCGGTGGATTCGGGGACACACGACTTGGCGACCCTCCACCGTGGCCTCCCTCCGCCCTCCCTTCGTTTGTGGACTCTGTTTTTGGGGAGGGGGTTCAAGTTGTTTCTTATTTGTTTTTGTTTTCTTTGAGACATCTGGAATCTGTCTTTTTGGGGGGGGGAATACTGTTGCGATCTGTGACTCAGATCTTCACATGTTTATTTTTCCATCTTTGTTTCATTCTCTTCTGACCCACTTACTTCCTGTTTAGTCCGTTACCATGGTTACACATTAATTTCACCTGCTCCTCGTTTTCTACACACCTGGTTCTCCTTGATTTCTCCCTATATAAGCTTTCCTCTTTTCTTTGTTCAGTCTCGGATCCTAATTTGCCCACGCGCAACACTGACGACTCTCGACCTTCATCTTTGTATGTATATTCTCGCTAGCTTTTACGCTAAGCCATTTGTTTATTCCAGCTCACATGCTGAGGAACTGTTTTTCTGTTTTTGGTTTGCTTTCTCTTTACAGCAGTGTTTTTTGTTCCTAGCCTTTTATTATTTAATAAATCCATTTATAACTTACCTTGTTGTGTTCATCGCTTCGACGCATCCCCGGAAGAACCAATCCGGCATTACAATGCCACACAAGCGTCACAGTTCCTATGTTTTGAAAAGCAAAAATTTGAATGTTATTACAACTAAATATGTAACATTATAGAGGAATTGTACTTCAAAAAAATCATGCAGTTTACCTTCGTAAGAGGCTAGTTTCTCCCTAAATAAAACAGACTAATTATACACGGAATAAACAACTCGGTCCAAGTAAAATGTGACTAAAAGTCGCTTTAAAAGCACTGGTAAGGAACGGAAAAACACAAACAGAAGAAGCTCAGTTGTTGTTGTTGAAGAAAAAAGATGCCTTAATTACCTGCAGACTTTTCTTCCACGCTAATAATGAGAAAGGAAGAAAACAACAACATGGCTGAGACACAAACACACTTTGGGTAATTGCTGTATTTTGTACTGGCTCACCAAACACACACAAGAAGAATGCACAAAATACCAGAGTGGGGTAGAGACTTTCTACAATTAGCGAGTAGAAATGTTAGGAACGTTGTTTTTTAAAAAAAAGATGCTTTGGCGGGAAATAAGTAACTACATATTTTTAATACATGTGATACGAAAAACTGTAAACTTCTGCTGTCTCATTTTGTCCTTCCATGCGAGACGTGTGGGGGAATATAATCCACATTTTGTCTCTGATCTACGGAAGCCATAAATAGTGAAGTTGTCACCTTGTGTAAATGCTAAATAAAAAGAGAATACAACAAATCCTTTTCAACTTATATTCAATTAAGTAGACTGCAAAGACAAGATATTTTATGTTCACACTGAGAAACTTTGTTATTTTTTGCAGACAGCAGACAGACAGCAGCTTTATTTTGTCCTTTCTTAACATGTACAAGACACATAAGAACTGAAATTACATTTTCGGCACAGTCCCACTAAGAGCAGACATACGTTACAGGGGGGACAGGACGGGACCGCTAACGGATCAGCCCCTTACGGTGTTCCTTAAAAGAGGTGAGAAAAAGGTGACATTGGGAAAGGGGGAAGAGTAAAAACAATATCAGTCTAAGGCTAGACCCTCAGGAGGGGTCCAGACTGAGTCCGAGGAAAAAAAACTCACATAGCATGGCACACATAAACATGGTACATGTAATCACAACAACTCGCAACGGAGGGGGGGGGGGATTGGAGGCCGGCAGCCGCGATAAAGCGCTACTCAGCCATCCACAATCCATCCACAAGAGGGGGGGGGGCTTGTGCGTGCATGTATGCCTAATTAACTTGGGTGAGATGCTAAATGTTTTTGTGGACTGGGGTCGATCTCAAGTTTGACACCAGGTGTTGTTGAAAAAAAGGAAGGTCAAAAGCGTCCATCTTTGAGGAGTCCTCGGGGGAATTCTTCAGAACAGCCTGTTCCTGATTGCATCAAGGCCATTCGAGGGAGTCAAATCGTAGATTATGATGTTTTTCTTCGAGCAGTCCAAACAATGACTTACCTGCTCTCTGTGTCCGTGCTAGATCTCACAAATTCAATTTAATTATTCCTTCACAGCAAACTTCTCCAAGATGAGATCCATTTTGGGATTCTAATCAGAAATCGCTCCAGTCTGTGTTCCCACAGCCTGACCCAATCCTTCCATTGCGTTGAACAGCCGTTGGGCCCCTTGAGTGGCTGCCATCGTCTTCCGAATTTGATGATACACCAAATAATCATGAACTTAGAATGTAATGGCAGCAACACATTGCAAAAAAGGCATTTTTACCAGTGTGTTACATGGCCTTTCCTTTTAACAACACTCAGTAAAGGTTTGGGAACTGAGGAGACACATTTTTTAAATGGAATTCTTTCCCATTCTTGCTTGATGTACAGCTTCAGTTGTTCAACAGTCTCCCGCCTCATATTTTAGCCTTCACACATTTTCAATGTCTTTACTACAGGCAGGCCAGTCTAGTACCCGCACTCTTTTACTATGAAGCCACGCTGTTGGAACACCTGACTTGGTATGGTCTTGCTGAAATAAGCAGGGGCGTCCATGATAACGTTGCTTGAACGGCAACATATGTTGCTCCAAAAGCTGTATGTACCTTTCAGCATGAATGGTGCCTTCACAGATGTGTAAGTTACCCATGCCTTGGGGACTAATACACCGCCATACCATCACACATGCTGCCTTTTGCACTTTCACCCTAGAACAGTCCGGATACTTATTTTCCTCTTTGGTCCACTGTTTTCAAAAACAATTAGAAATGTGGACTCGTCAGACCACGTAACACTTTTCCCCTTCGCATCGGTCCAGCAAAGCCGGCAGCGTTTCTGGGTGTTGTTGATAAATGGCTGTGACTTTACATTGTAGAACTTTATCTTGCACTTACAGATGTAGCAACTAACTGTAGTTGCTGATAGTGGTTTTCTGAAGTGTTCCTGAGCCCACGTGGTGATATCATTTACACACTGATGTGTCTTTTTCACGCAGTACCGCCTGAGGGATCCAAGGTGTGTACAGTAATATTATGGCTTCCGTGCAGTGATTTCTCCACATTCTCAGAACCTTTTGATGATATTACAGAGCGTAGATGGTGAAATCCCTAAATTCCTTGTTGAGAAATGTTGTTCTTAAACAATTTGCTCAGGCATTTTTTGACAAAGTGGAGTCCCTCGCCTCGTCCTTGGTTGTGAATGAGTGAGCATTTCACGGAAGCTGCTTTTGTAGCCAATCATGGCACCCCCCTGTTCCCAATTAGCCCGTTCACCTGTGGGAAGCTCCAAATGAGTCTTTGATGAGCATTCTTCAACTTTCTCACTAATTTTTTGCCACTCGTGCCAGCTTTTTTGAAACATGTTGCATGCATCAATTATCCAAAAGAGCTAATATAATAGCTACATCATGAAGAGGGCCGCAGTTTCAAAAGCCCAAGGTCTTACAGGTTGGACATTAAACTGTAGATATTTCTGTAGAAATTACCTTCCTTTGAGATTAAGTTTACCTATATACAAAGTAAAAACATCAATAAATGCCAATATATTCATTATTGTGCCCTTGCTACTCGCTTCCAACCATTTATCAACAACACCCAGACAATAGAAATGAAGTTTCTCAGTTCGAATATGAAATATCTTGTCTTTGCAGTCTATTCAATTGAATATAAGTTAAAAAGGATTTGCAAATCATTCTCTTTTTATTTACCATTTACACAACGTGACAACTTCACTGCTTTTGGGCTTTGTACTAAACGTTTGTGTGAATTAAACAAAAAGCACACCTGAGAAGGCACAAATATGATCCGATACGCGCGTGCGTAGTGGATTCGGTCTCCTAAAGGGGAAGCACAGTTTTGCCTACCATTCCCATCCCTATGCAAGACAAGATCACACTGGGTTTCTCCTTTTTTTGCTCAGTCTAAAGAATAAAATACTGCTCGTGCAAGACGGCTAACAATGAAGCCAATGAGAATCATTCATGCCTCTATAAAGCCCTCCAAAAACAAAAATAAAAACAAAACGCCAACTGTAATTCATTTCCTCGTTGTGACCTGCATAATAACCAGGTATTAACGATATCATTAGTATGAGCGCTAACTCAGAGGAACCCTAACCCTGACCCTAAGAAGTTAATCAACTTCGACCGGAAAACATCAGTGGGACGACCCGTAAAGATGCACGTTTCCCACAAGCTTGGGAGGAAGGATTATACCAACTCACTGGCCTAGTGGTTAGAGTACGCCCTGAGATTGGTAGGTTGCGAGTTCAAACCCCGGCCGAGTCATATCAAAGACTATAAAAATGGGAACCATTACCACCCTGTTTGGCACTCAGCATCAAGGGTTGGAATTGGGCGTTAAATCACCAAAAATGATTCCCGGACGCGGCCAACGCTGCTGCTCACTGCTCCCCTCACCTGCCAGGGGGTTAACAAGGGGATGGGTCAAATGCAGAGAGCAAATTTCACCACACCTAGTGTGTGTGAGACAATCATTGCTACTTGAACTTCAACTTTTAACTTAATTATCATGAATTTATCATCTAAAAGTCTTGTGCTGAAAGATATAAACATACCATGGTTGTTTTATTGTGTTCGTAAAGCGTCTTCTTCTTCTGCGATTGCCGACTTGTTCGTGGCAGCTTTGCAGCCGCTCATTCGCTGCTGGTGTAGACACTGCTCCTCCAAATTGAGCGGCACATTTATCAGCGAGGAGGAGGAAGAGGAAGAAAAAGACGGTGAGAGGACTCCACTTCATGACAAGAGCAAAGAGCAGACGCTGAAAGTGTCCACTCGGTGTCACCTCCGGGTGACGCCAATGACACCACGTTCACAGAGTGATGCTAGCGCGAGAAGCTAATCCTGTTAGCCCACAAGGCCAGTGTGCCCCCCCCCCCTTTTTTTTGTACACCTTGTGATGTGCTGAACAGGCAGAAAGCTTTTCAAGTGGAGGTGAAGAACAATTAAGGCTACAGTCTCTCTCTCACACACACACACACACACACACACACACACACACACACACACACACACACACACACACACACACACACACACACACACACACACACACACACACACACACACACACACACACACGCGGAGAAAAGCACATTTGCAGCAAAGTCAAGTGGTCATACAGACGGGGGACGCAACATTAAGGACACGGGCACATGTTTTCCATACATTGAAGCTACTTGGTGACACACTATAGCTACATTAAGCGAGTATTTACGCCCCTGTGACAGTAAAAGTGGTTCAATTTCCCATTACGAAGTCTTTGGTCCCATACAGAAATGTTTTCATTCCCGCAAAAGTAAACACTAAACATGAAAGACAGGAATTTTATCGTTGATTCATCATGTACATACAAGCAGTAATAAAAATATTATATCCGTTAACTGTTGACAGCACATGTCTTTGGACTATGGTGTGTCAGCATATTTTATGTATAAATTGTTACAAGTCTTACACGTAGTAGTTGCTTGGCTGTAATTCTTAGTTAAAAAGTTGATTTTTGTATCATGGATTCATCAAGTTCTCCACGGGTCGCCACCTTGTCGGTATGGAGAGCCTTGTGTGTTCCAATGAACTTAAGAGCGATGCCGTCGGGAGCCTCGGCTCCTGGTAGGTTCAACCATGACGAAGCACGATCCAAAAACCTCAACGGAGGAACTGGCGGAGGATGACGCGTCGCCCCCGGCAGTAAAGGCGGATGAAAGTTAAGGGTGCCTCACTGGCTACTGGGTGCACCGTGTGTGTTTGGCTACGGGAGTAAACCCCTAACGACAAATCTGTTACGAAGACCCGCAACAGGCAGCCATCAACAGACCGGTGTGCTGGCAGTCTTCTGCAACTCCTTCCTGCAGAAGGTCGTCATGAGCTTTTCATGCCACTGGAAGACATAGGGGGGAGCCAAGGTAGTGAGGGTAGTGACTGCGCACCACTTCCTTCACTCTAATCTACTCCTTGCGCAGGCCTGCTCCAAACACCCCCACCCCCTTTCCGACCCCATCCCCTCCCCTCCAAGTCCTGCGGCGATGGAGAAGGGTGGCAGATACAGGTCAGGATGTGACGGTCGCTGAGGTACGGGACGGAACAGCGTGTCTCTTCGGCAGCTCCCCACGTGACTGAGCAGCCCCACCCTGCTCACCCTGAGATGGGAAGGCCCTAGAAAATGTGGCCTAAAGATGGTCTGTTCCTCCACTCCCGGGCAGCATACCGCAGCTGCCGGGTCATCCCCCTATGCGGTCCAAAACACAAGAATAAAACCCGACTGACACTCACACTAGCGACTTGGAACGTCCATACGCTTTTGGATGTGCGTGATTATTCATCTCGTCCCCGCAGAAGAAGAGCGTTGGTGGCGCACAAACTGAAGAGGTATTACATCGACATTGCGGCCCTCAGCGAGACCCACTTCCATGGGGAGGACTCCATAGCCGAGGTGGGAGAAGGATACACTTTCTTCTGGAAAGGGCTTCCGGAAAGCTCCCGTCGCCTCCATGGTGTAGGCTACACTGTGCGGACCTCCCTACTTCAGAAGCTTCCCGAATCTCCAGTTGGCATTAGTGAAAAGTTGATGACTTGGAGGATTCCCCTCACCAGTAACCGTTACTGCACCCTCATCAGCGCCTATGCCCCAACACTGATTGCCGACCCTCAATGTAAGGAAGAGTTCAATGCCTCCCTGCACTCCGGCATCAGCAAAACACCACTCACTGACAAGCTCATCCTTCTAGGGGATTTTAACGCAAGTGTGGGCTCGGACAGTGTACTGTGGAGGGAAGTGATGGGTCGGCACGGTGTTGGCAAGCTCAACAACAATCGTCTCCGTCTTCTCACTCTATGTTCCAAGCATCAACTGGTTATCACAAACACCTTGTTCCAACTGAAGAACAAGTACAAAACATCCTGGCAACACCCTCGCTCTAAACACTGGCATCTCCTAGATTACATCATCACCCGCCACGCGGACAGAAGCAGGTGCGCATCACTAGGGCCATGCGTGGAGCTGACTGTTGGACTGACCACCGCCTGATCAGAACAAAGATTGACTTAGAAATACGTCCTCAACAGAGAAAAATACCACCTTCCAAGAGGCTCAACTGCGATGCACTGAAGTCCACGCACTGCGTCAACCAGCTCAGGAAATAGGTAGCAGATCAGCTGTTCAAGATTCCTGAAGTGCCACCAGATCTGGACACTGGACCTACCTGGAGCACCCTACGCACTTCCCTCCACCAGGCGGCCGTGGAGTCTATAGGGTACACCAGAAGGCGACATCAAGACTGGTTTGACAATAGTGCGCCAGGAATCAATGACTTGCTTCAGGCAAAACACAGGGCCCTTGCAGCTCACATATCAAACCCTCAATCCACCGTCCTGAAGGCTCAGCTCATCCACATCAGAAGTGAAACCCAGCCCACCCTCAGAGCCATGGAGAATGAGTGGTGGACCCAGAAGGCCCGCGAAATACAACATCATGCAGACACCAGCAACTCTCATGCCTTCTACGACTCCATCAAGTCCATCTATGGCCCACAGAGGAAAAACATCACCCCAGTTAGATCAGTTGAGGGCACCACTCTCTACAACAGTGGTTCCCAAAGTGGGCGGTGGAAAGATCTGGGGGGGCGGTGAGGAAGAAGGGGGCGGTAGGGGGGCGGCAGTCCGAAGTCGAAGTCAGAAGTTCGAACGTTTGTTTGACGATTTGTACACAACACGTGCAGCAGGACGAGTCAGTGGACGACGCATCAGGGTCCGGTTACCACATGCCGCTCTGGCCCAGTCAGATCCGACAGCATAGACTACAAAAGCAAAAGCTCAGGTTTGTAATTTCAAGCTTGTAATGTTCAGAATTTTATCTTATAATAAAAACCGCATTCTGGCGGTCAACATCATCTTGAGTTCAAGTCAACATGAAATTGGGGACTCGCCAGAACGCGCCGTGTTGTGTTGTGTTGAGCTGGTTAGGGTGGTGCATTCACTGATATATATTGTTACGAATGTATATGACTTTGTACCTGTGTGTGCATGTGTGTGTGTGTGTGTGTGTGTGTGCATATATGCGTGTTCGCGCGTGCGTCATTGTGTGGGTGGCGAGGGTGGCGTGCCTTAGATCACGTCCGCCACCATTTTCTGTGAGTAAATGGAAGAAAATGAATACGTGAGAGGGTAAATTGATTTTCATACCTTCAATGTTGTCATTTTTGTCTTTAAGTAGGCCTATTTATGAAATGCGATAAAATGCTGTATTTTACATGGTTTTATTTTTTTGTTCCAGAATAAAGTTCCCATATGTGTCTGTGGGGGGGGGGGGGGGGGGCGCCAGGAATTCACTGGGGAGCCAAGGGGGGCGCCAGCCTGCAAAAGTTTGGGAACCATTGCTCTACAAGGACAAACAACAGATCCTGGACAGATGGGCTGAGCACTTCAGGGTACTGCTGAACACCACAAACCCTGTACAGACAGACATACTCTCTGACCTCCGATGCTTGCCCCCTGTAGACTCGCTGGACTCCTCTCCCAGCTTCTCAGAGGTACTCAAGGCCATCAAGGGTCTAAACAACAACGAGAGCCCAGGCCTTGACGATATCCCGGGAGAAATCTTGAAGCACGGTGGGTATCTCCTGCAGCGCAGAATGCACCAGCTGATCACTGCCATCTGGTCGTCTGAAGTCATCCCGCAAGATTGGAAGGATGCTAACATCATAACGATCTATAAGCGCAAAGGCGACAAAGCAGACTGCGGCAACAGCAGAGGTATCTCGCTACTATCCGCAGCTGGGAAGGTGCTAGCAGGGATCACGTTACATGACGGCGTGGCGCAGTGGGGAGAGTGGCCGTGTGCAACCCGAGCGTCCCTGGTTCAAATCCCACCTAGTACCAACCTCGTCACGTCCGTTGTGTCCTGAGCAAGACACTTCACCCTTGCTCCTGATGGGTGCTGGTTGGCGCCTTGCATGGCAGCTCCCTCCATCAGTGTGTGAATGTGTGTGTGAATTGGTAAATGTGGAAGTAGTGTCAAAGCGCTTTGAGTACCTTGAAGGTAGAAAAGCGCTATACAAGTACAACCCATTTATTTATTTATTTATTATCGAGTAGCAACTCATGGAACCGAAAACATCCTGCCCGAATCTCAATGCGGATTTAGACATGATTGGAGCACCGCAGACATAATTTTGTTGCCAGACAGATACAGGAAAAATGCAGAGAACACCGTAAAGACTTGTACATGGCATTCATTGACCTGTTCAAGGCCTTTGATACAGTAAACTGGGACTTGCTGTGGGAAGTACTTGGAAAACTAGGTGTACCAGCAAAGTTCTGCAACCTGCTGCGACAGCTACATGATGGCATGCAGGCCTGTGTGAGCAACGGCGGCCAACAATCCCCATTTTTCAGTGTGGATGTAGGGGTCAAGGTAAGGGTGTGTCCTTGCCCCAACCATAGTCAACATGTTCATTTCCACTGTCACCCCACCTGTCCCATAAACACCTGGACCCCACAGATGGGATTCAGATACAATACCGGCTGGATGGTAACCTTTTTAACATCCGTCACCTCCAAGCCACCACTAAACTCACCACCCAGCATATTCTGGAACTACAGTATGCAGATGACTGCGCTGTACTTGCACACTCACCAGAGTCTCTCTAGCGCGCACTGAATGTGGTAGCCTCCATCTACAGTGCCATTGGTCTTCAGATAAACACCAAGAAAACACAAATACTCGTCCAGGAGTTTACTCCCCAGCCAAACACGCCCATCTTCACCCTTGACGGGCACCCATTAGCCACCGTCCCCCACTTCACCTACCTCGGTAGCACCCTGTCGCCAACCTGCACCATTGACGATGACGTCCAGGCCCGTATTGGACTGGCCTCTGCTGCCTTTGGAAGGCTACGGTCCAGGGTTTTCCTGAACAGGAATTTAACCATCTCCACCAAGACAGCCGTGTATAAGGCAGTCTGCCTCTCCACGCTGCTCTATAGTTCCGAAACCTGGACACCCTACCAGAGGCACATCCAGAGTCTCGAGACCTTCCACATCCGCTGCCTCCAAAGGGTCCTAGGTCTGACCTGGGAAGACAAGGTGCCCTACACTGAAATTTATGACCGGACCAACACACCCAGCATCACAGTACTCCTTGGCCAAAAACACCTAAGATGGGTCGGACATGTGATCCGTATGCCAGCACACCGCCTACCCTGTCAGATATTGTATGGCCAGCTTTCAGTCGGTCAAAGGTATGCCGGGGGCCAGAAAAAACGGTACAAGGACCACATTAAAACTCTCCTGAAAAAGTGTGACATCAAACCACCAGCACTTGAGTCCCTGGCTGCTGACCGCCAGACCTGGAGCTCTACCTGCCACCAAGGAATCACTCATCTTCAGGAGAAGTTCACAGAGCGGAGAGCACAGCAGCGTGCACAAAAACACCAACGTGCCACAGCACCAGCGACCATCACTGCTGCCTTCGCCTGCCCCTCCTGTGACAAAGTCTGTGGATCACGCATAGGCCAGAGCAGCCACCTGGCTATGCACAGGCGAAAGGCACAACAATAACCAATCCGATACATCGTTTGGAGCAACGTCATCATCGACATCGATGGACTGCCATAAACAAGTAAGTAAGCATCAAGTATCACCTACAAGCTGCTATGAACATGTAGTATCTGTTAACTGGTGACAACACATGTCTTTAGAGCGTGGTGTGTCAGCATATTTTATGGATATACATTTTTTATTTTACGTTTATTAGGTGCTTGACGACGATTCTGAATTAAAAAGTTGATTTTTGTGTCATTGATTTATCATGTACATACAAGCAGTCATAACAATGTAGTATCTGTTAACTGTTGACAACACATGTCTTTGGACTATAGTGTGTCAGCATATTTTATGTAAAAATTGTTAAAAATTTTTACACGTAATAGTTGCTTAGCGGTAATTCTTAGTTAAAAAGTAGATTTTTGTATCGTGTATTCAACAAGTATCACATACAAGCTGCAATGAACATGTAGTATCTGTTAACTGTTGACAACACATGATGTCTTTAGAGCGTGATGTGTCAGCATATTTTATGGATATACATTTTTTATTTTACGTTTATTAGTTGCTTGGCGACAATTCTTAGTTAAAAAAGTAGATTTTTGTATCATGGTTTCATCATGTATCACATACAAGCAGCTATGAAAATGTAGTATCTGTTAACTGGTGACAACACATGTCTTTAGAGCTTGGTGTGTCAGCATATTTTAAAGATATACATTTTTTGTTTTATGTTTATTAGTTGCTTGGCGACGATTCTTAGTTAAAAAGTCGATTTTTGTATCATGGATTCATCATGTCCATACAAGCAGTAACAAAAATGTAGTATCTGTTAATTGGTGACAACACATGTCTTTCGACTATAGTGTGTCAGCATATTTTAAAGATATACATTTTTTTAGTTTACGTTTATTAATTGCTTGGCGACGATTCTCAGTTAAAAAGTAGATTTTTGTATCATGGATTCATCATGTACATACAAGCAGTAATAAAAACGTACTATCTGTTAACTGGTGACAACACATGTCTTTAGAGCAGAGGTCTCAAACACGCGGCCCGCGAGACATTATTTTGCGGCCTCCACCTTAATATGAAAGTTTAATAATAGTGCGGCCCGCACGTTTTATATGAATAGCGCTTGACAGCGTTGTGTAATTCGGGTCCAAAATGGCTCTGTCAACGTTCTGGGTTGCCTATCCTTGCGTTAGTGGAAAAGCAGCGAATGAGTTAAAGCGACGGAGACGTTGCCATGGAGACGAGGGTTTTCTTACGTGCGTGGCTCCAGTCACACCGCGACACCTGTCCCTCAGTAATAACAGTCCCCGATAACCTTGGACCAATTCAAACTGTTATTTGTTTGTTTTATTGTTTTTTGTTTTTTTAATTTATTTATTTCAGCAATCTTCACATAAAACAAAAACAACAACAAAAAAACAAAAAAAAACAAAAAACACTCATTTGAGCAATGATTGAGCCGAAAGGGTGTAGGTTGAAGCAACGCTTATATAAACCTACCCCATCACAACAAGAACAAGGTTCAAAATATATGAAATCTAAAACATTCTTCACTTATATTACTTTTTTTTTTAAACAATATATAAGCAACATATATGTAGCACACCTCTCATATACACAGTTTAACATTTAAATCAAACATATACATTTGTAATAAATTGTGTATACATATATATATATATATATATATATATATATATATATATATATATATATATGTATATATATATTATATATACACAATTTATTTAAATTCCATATAAAGTGGTAATATATACATTTTAATATAACCTATATGTATAATTATGAAATCATAAATTGTATTTATATACATATTATATATTATTGTCTTTCTAAAACAATGTTTGCTCTTCTTTCTTATATTTACTAATGATAAATGGTTTAAAAAGCCTTTTAAACTGGTTTATGTTGTTGGTGTTTTATTTCATCCTTTAAACAGTTCCATATTTTAACCCCTGCTATTGTTATACTCATTCGTTTCTGCGTTGTTCTACAATATTGGATCTTAAAAAGTAGTTCTCCTCTTAAATTATAATTCCCTTCTCTCTGTAAAAATCTTCTCTGTAACCCTGTTGGAATCAAATCTTTACTTGCTTTATAAATCATTTGGGCAGTCTTGAGTTGGATGAGATCTGGTAGTTTTAAATCAAATGTTTTTATAAATAATCCATTAGTGTGTTCTCGGGGTCCTGTGTTATGTATCAGTCTGATGGCCCTTTTTTGCATTATGAATAGTGGTTGGATGTTCGTCCTATATGTATTTCCCCAAACTTCTAGACAGTAACTCAAATATGGTAAAACAAGTGTACAATAAAGAGTGTGTAATGTTTTTTGATTAAGAATGTGCCTTGTTTTACCCAGGACAGCAAAACTTCTCGCCAACTTCCCTTTGATGTATGTAATGTGTGACTTCCAGCTGATCCTGTTGTCCAAGATCACACCCAAAAATTTGATTTTGTTTACTCTTTGTATACTAACATTGTCTATATATAATTTTACATCTATATCATTTATCTTATTTCCAAATAACATAAAGTTAGTTTTATTTAGGTTTAATGATAATTTATTGGCATCAAACCATTTTTTTAGTTTACACATCTCCATGGTGACGGTCTTCAGGAGCTGCTGCAAGTCCACATCAGAACAGAGTACATTGGTGTCATCCGCAAATAACACATATTTAAGGTTTTCAGTTACTTTACAAATATCATTTATATACATGATGAACATCTTGGGCCCTAAGACCGACCCCTGTGGTACCCCACATTTAATATTTAACCAACATGATTTTTTTTGTGATATCTGTACAAACTGCTTTCCATCAGATGAATAACTTTTTATCCATTCCAGAACAATACCCCTAAAACCATATTTTTCCATTTTTCTAATAAGAATTCTATGGTCTACTGTATCAAAAGCCTTCTTAAGATCTAAGAATACTCCTATTGTATATTTATTTTTATCAATACTATCAGTTATTTCTTCAATTAAATCTGTTAATGCTTGTGCTGTTGATCGATTATTCCTGAAAACCATATTATTAACATATCTGTTAATAATTCATTTTTTTCTATAAAGCCATCGAATCTATTTATAAATATTTTTTCTAATATTTTGGAGAACTGTGGTAGTATTGAGATTGGTCTGTAGTTTGTGAATAAGTGTCCGTCTCCCGCTTTGTGAATAGGAACAACTTTTGCAATTTTCATTAGTTGAGGAAATACTCCCATTTCAAATGAAAGGTTAAATAGATACGCTAATGGAGCACTAATTCCATCTATCACATACTTTAAAGTTTGCATGTCTATATCATCCACATCTTTGCTTGTTTTGTTCTTAAAACTTTTGACTATGTCCCTGATTTCTCTTTCTACTACTGGTTTTAAAAACATTGTTTTAGGGTTTGGGTTGATATAATCTGCTTCATCTATTTTTGTCCCTTCTACCTTTATCTCTTCTGCTAGTTTCGGTCCAATATTTATAAAATAATCATTAAATGTATTTACTATCACCTCCTTATCCTTAATCATGTTGTTATTTTCCATAAAGTATGGTGGGTATTGATTATCATCATTTTTATTTCAATAATACTATTTAATATTTTCCATACACCTCTTATATTATTCTTGTTATATTCCAGTTTATTTATATAATAATATTTTTTTTACAGATTCTGATTATATTGATTAGTTTATTTTTATATTTTTTATATTTATTTTCATTTACTAAAGTTCTATTTTTTTTTTAAATTCCTTATATAAAATATTCTTTTTTTTACAGGTAAAAAACACTCCAGTGTTTTGGAGTCCTTTAGTCATCCACGGTTTAAACTCGCCGTAGTTTGACTTCCTTTTATAATTTACTACTGGACAATTTCCATCATATAGTATTTTAAATGTGTTTAAGAATTCTTCATAAGCTGTATTAACTTCTTTTTTTTTATCATAAATAGTCTTCCAATTTTGCTTTTGTAGTTCATTCTTGAATTTGTTGAGCGTTTTCTCTGTTATGATTCTTTTATAGACAGTTTCACATTCATTCTTGATTTTAATTTTACTGGCACAGTTGTAGACCACAAAGACTGGGAGATGATCACTTATATCATTTATCAAGATTCCACATATTAGGTTGTCATCCATTATATTGGTAAATATATTGTCAATTAGGGTGGCACTATGTGTTGTGATTCTTGTTGGTTTATTTATCAAAGATATCAAACTCAGACTGTGCATTGTGTCTATAAATTCAGCTGTTTCTCTATTGCTACTTGTATGTATTAAGTCAATGTTAAAGTCTCCACTAATAAATATTTCTTTGTTATTCAATTTATAAAATAATCCTTCCATAGCTTTGGTGAAGGTTTCTATTTTGGATCCCGCAGTTCTATATATACAACTAACTAGGATATTTTTTCTTCCTTCTCTTATAATCTCTACCGTTATACATTCCATTACTTGTTCAATGATAGATGTCATATTTTCAACTTTAATAAAGTTTAGATTTTTATCAATATAGAGTGCTACTCCTCCTCCCTTTTTATCTATTCTATCCAAATGCACAAATTCATATCCATTCAGACCAAAATCTACACTTTTTTCTTGAGTTATCCAAGGTTTCTGATATTGCTATAATGCTAAAAGGTTTTACAAATTGACTTTAAAATTCCTTTATATGGTGAAAGTTTGCAGACAGACTTCTACTATTAATATGTATAATTGTTAATTGGTTACTTAATTTTATACTGTCATTATATTGTTCATCTGTATAATATTTGCAATTCATTGCCATGCCATTGAACAAAATTTTTTTCAGGGTCTATATCGTTTTCAAACATAGTGCAAAGTTCATATTTCACTTATTCATTTGCTGTTATATTAACATTCAATTACCAAGTTGGCAACATGATTTCTGGTTTCATCATTTGTACTTTTCAAGCTCCCCCATTTCTCTGATTACTAGAACCTTTGCTTCTTCAGGCGTGCCCTGTAGTTTTATCCAGACTTTGCAATTCCGTGTCCACGTGGACTGAATTTTCCCTTGTTTCTTTAGGGCCCTAGCCTGTCTTGCTATGTCCGAATTTTTTTTTGTTAAGTGCTCATTAATGTACACTGCCGTACCTCTTAACTTTTTAGACTGTCTCAAAAGATCAGTTTTTACTTTCCTGTTCGTAAACTTAATAATAATTGCTTGTTTTGCCAAGTTATCCCTTCGAGGGAGGGTATGACAGGCAGAGATAGCATTACTGTCTATTTCAATGTTCTTAGACTGAAAAAACTGCAGGACCTGACCTGTTGCTCCAGGTTTTCTAGCTCCGTCGTGGACTCATCCCCACCATTCTGTTCACCTGCAGTTGCTCGAGCATATGAGCGGTGTTTGGTGTTCAAGCCACTGACAATCACATCATCCATTCTTGTGTATTGTTCATGTTCATCAACACATCTTTCCAATATTTTAATTGATTTGTCTTTTTCTAGAATTATTTTTTTTAGATCTCTAACTTCCTCTACTAGTTGACTAAGTGCAGTTTGTTGGTTTGCCACTCTGGACAACTCTTCAGACATAAAGTTAAGCGAGAGTTTTATTTCTTCCAGCTCGTCAACCTGTGCCTTCCTAGGAGGCATTGTTACTGTTGGTAGTTTAACCTTGGAGTACCTTGATCAGCAGGCTTTATGGCAGTCTGCTTGATCTGTTGGTGGTAGGTGCTGCTGTACTGGAGTTGGAGATATTGATGTTAATGAATGCTTGCTAATTCCTCAGGGCAGCAGCAGCAGCAGAGTGTTAGCCTCCTCAGGGCAGCACTAGCAGCAGAGTGTTAGCCTCCTCAGGGCAGCACCAGCAGCAGAGTGTTGGCCTCCTCAGGGCAGCAGCAGCAGAGTGTTGGCCTCCTCAGGGCAGCAGCAGCAGAGTGTTAGCCTCCTCAGGGCAGCAGCAGCAGCAGCAGCAGAGTGTTGGCCTCCTCAGGGCAGCAGCAGCAGCAGAGTGTTAGCCTCCTCAGGGCAGCAGCAGCAGAGTGTTAGCCTCCTCAGGGCAGCAGCAGCAGCAGCAGCATAGTGTTAGCCTCCTCAGGGCAGCAGCAGCAGAGTGTTAGCCTCCTCAGGGCAGCAGCAGCAGAGTGTTAGCCTCCTCAGGGCAGCAGCAGCAGAGTGTTAGCCTCCTCAGGGCAGCAGCAGCAGCAGCAGAGTGTTAGCCTCCTCAGGACAGCAGCAGCAGCAGCAGCAGAGTGTTAGCCTCCTCAGGGCAGCAGCAGCAGAGTGTTAGCCTCCTCAGGGCAGCAGCAGCAGCAGCAGAGTGTTAGTCTCCTCAGGGCAGCAGCAGCAGAGTGTTAGCCTCCTCAGGGCAGCAGCAGCAGCAGAGTGTTAGCCTCCTCAGGGCAGCAGTAGCAGCAGAGTGTTGGCCTCCTCAGCGCAGCAGCAGCAGCAGAGTGTTAGCCTCCTCAGGGCAGCAGCAGCAGAGTGTTGGCCTCCTCAGGGCAGCAGCAGCAGAGTGTTAGCCTCCTCAGGGCAGCAGCAGCAGCAGCAGGAGCAGCAGCAGAGTGTTAGCCTCCTCAGGGGGCGGTATAGCTCGGTTGGTAGAGTGGCCGTGCCAGCAACTTGAGGGTTGCAGGTTCGATTCTCGCTTCCGCCATCCTAGTCACTGCCGTTGTGTCTTTGGGCAAGACACTTTACCCACGTGCTCCCAGTGCCACCCACACTGGTTTAAATGTAACTTAGATATTGGGTTTCACTATGTAAAGCGCTTTGAGTCATTAGAGAAAAGCGCTATATAAATATAATTCACTTCACTTAACTTCACTCAGGGCAGCAGCAGCAGAGTGTTAGCCTCCTCAGGGCAGCAGCAGCAGCAGCAGCAGCAGCAGCAGAGTGTTAGCCCCCTCAGGGCAGCAGCAGCAGAGTGTTAGCCTCCTCAGGGCAGCAGCAGCAGCAGAGTGTTAGCCTCCTCAGGGCAGCAGCAGCAGCAGAGTGTTGGCCTCCTCAGGGCAGCAGCAGCAGCAGAGTGTTAGCCTCCTCAGGGCAGCAGCAGCAGCAGAGTGTTAGCCTCCTCAGGGCAGCAGCAGCAGCAGAGTGTTGGCCTCCTCAGGGCAGCAGCAGCAGCAGAGTGTTGG
>NC_084611.1:44757817-44802817 GCF_033978795.1 Nerophis ophidion | reverse complement strand
TCCACATTTTTCACCCGATTCAAACCGTTCCAACTTCAAAATGTTCAGCATTTCCGGGAATTGCAGGCTTTCCCATTGATAAATTCCCCAAATTCCCAGATTTCTTGGTAATCCAGGTTTTCCGGAACATTTTTCCACCATTTCAACATTTTGATTGACACCATTCCACCTTCAACACCTCCCACCAGTCTGGAAATTCAAACTACTTTTATTTCAAGTTCCCAAAAATTCTAGGATTTTCCAGAATATCTGGTTTTCCAAAACCCTATTTCCACCCTTTTTTTTCTTCTTCTGGAAACTAGTCCTTCCACATTTTTCGACGCCTTTCAACCGTCCCACGTTCAAAACATTCCTATTAATTAGGAAAAAAAACTAAGTTGTTCTTTGAACTGTAAAAATTCCTGGTTTACCCGAAATTCCAGGATTTCCTTCGACCATTTCTCAATCCAACATGTTACTATTTCAACATTTCTTGACCGATTTGAAAAATTCCAACACCAACTCATTCAGACCATTCAATTAAAAAAAAAAAAAAAATCACAGTTTT
The DNA here is from genome assembly GCF_033978795.1 of Nerophis ophidion. Classification (NCBI taxonomy): domain Eukaryota; kingdom Metazoa; phylum Chordata; class Actinopteri; order Syngnathiformes; family Syngnathidae; genus Nerophis; species Nerophis ophidion. Next base: position 44,802,270 of record NC_084611.1, on the reverse strand, counting down.
CCCGAAATTACCAAGTTTTTGGGAAATTCACATCCCCACTTTAAAGTTCCACGACTCCCACATTTTTCACCTGATTGAATCAGTTCCAAATTCCAAATATTCAGCCTGTTCAGGAATTGTGTGCTCTCCTTCAACAATTGTAGAAAAAATCTCAGGATTTCAGTTCATCTTCAACATTCACACGCAATTCCTTCAGGAATTGCCTCATTTAGTTGGTTTTTAATCTTCGTAATTTACTTAAAGTTATTACAGTATGTCTCTATATACCGTATTTCCTTGAATTGCCGCCGGGGCGCTAATTATTTTAAAACCTCCTCTCACTCCAGCGCTTACCAAAGGCATGCGGTAGATTTAGGCCAGCGCTTAAAAATTTGAGTGTGACTTAAGGATACCATCATGAAAAGCACATTTAATAAAAAAACATTATTATGGTCTTACCTTTACTTATAAATGAAGTCCATGCGCAGCTCCTTCTGATCAAAAGCATCAATAACTTGTTTATAGAAGTCTTCCTTATCTTTCTCCAGGTTTAAAAGTCTCTCTCTCTCAATGGAGACCTTCCTTTATTACCTCCTGCTTCGATTGAAAGTCCAGTTTAGAAAACTGTTTTATTTTAGGTATGTAATCCTCCATGTTAAAAGTGCAAGCGAGAGGAAAAAATAAACGATCGCTGCTCACTCTTGCTGCTTGTTGTCACTTTTTCTGCAGCCGAGTAGTCACTAGAAGGATCACTAGCGCCCTCTACCACCAGGAGGCAGGAGTCATTTAATGACTCATATTTGATACAAGCAGCTATGGTATATTATAAAATTCAAGGTTCAGACGCATGTTCGTCAAACTAATAATAATAATAACTGCTATAGCAGCCGCAACATTAATACGGCCACAACGACAACTCTTGCTGACCTACTGCCCTCGGTAATGGCACCATTCCCAAAATATGTGGGCTCTATTGATAACCTCACTAACAACTTTAACGACGCCCTGCGCGAAACCATTGATAACATAGCACCGCTAAAGTTAAAAAAGGCTCCAAAAAAGCGCACCCCGTGGTTTACAGAAGAAACTAGAGCTCAGAAATTATTATGTAGAAAGCTGGAACGCAAATGGCGCACGACTAAACTTGAGGTGCACCATCAAGCATGGAGTGATAGTTTAATAACTTATAAATGCATGCTTACCTTAGCTAAAGCTAAATATTACTCAAATCTCATCCACCGTAATAAAAACGATCCTAAATTTTTGTTTAGTATGGTAGCATCGCTAAACCAACAAGGGACCCCTTCCAGTAGCTCCACCCACTCAGCTGATGACTTTATGCAATTCTTTAGTAAGAAAATTGAAGTCATTAGAAAGGAGATTAAAGACAATGCGTCCCAGCTACAACGGGGTTCTATTAACACTGATACGATTGTATATACGGCGGATACTGCCCTCCAAAATAGTTTCTCTCGTTTTGAGGAAATAACATTAGAGGAATTGTTACAACATGTAAATGGAATAAAACAAACAACATGTTTACTTGACCCTCTTCCTGGGAAACTGATCAAGGAGCTCTTTGTATTATTAGGTCCATCAGTGCTAAATATTATAAACTTATCACTTACCTCTGGCACTGTTCCCTTAGCATTCAAAAAAGCGGTTATTCATCCTCTTCTTAAAAGACCTAACCTCGATCCTGACCTCATGGTAAACTACCGACCGGTGTCTCACCTTCCCTTTATTTCAAAAATCCTCGAAAAAATTATTGCGGAGCAGTTAAATGAACACTTAGCGTCGAACAATCTATGTGAAACCTTTCAATCCGGTTTCAGGGCAAATCACTCCACGGAGACAGCCCTCGCAAAAATGACTAATGATCTATTGCTAACGATGGATTCTGATGCGTCATCTATGTTGCTGCTCCTCGATCTTAGCGCTGCTTTCGATACCGTCGATCATAATATTTTATTAGAACGTATCAAAACACGAATTGATATGTCGGACTTAGCCCTGTCTTGGTTTAACTCTTATCTTACTGATAGGATGCAGTGTGTCTCCCATAACAATGTGACCTCGGACTACGTTAAGGTAACGTGTGGAGTTCCCCAGGGTTCGGTCCTTGGCCCTGCACCCTTCAGCATCTACATGCTGCCGCTAGGTGACATCATACGCAAATACGGTGTTAGCTTTCACTGTTATGCTGATGACACCCAACTCTACATGCCCCTAAAGCTGACCAACACGCCGGACTATAGTCAGCTGGAGGCGTGTCTTAATGAAATCAAACAATGGATGTCCGCTAACTTTTTGCAACTCAACGCCAAAAAAACGGAAATGCTGATTATCGGTCCTGCTAGACACCGAACTCTATTTAATTATACAACTCTAACATTTGACAACCAAACAATTAAACAAGGCGACACGGTAAAAAATCTGGGTATTATCTTCGACCCAACTCTCTCCTTTGACTCACACATTAAAAGCGTTACTAAAACGGCCTTCTTTCATCTCCGTAATATCGCTAAAATTCGCTCCATTTTGTCCACTAAAGACGCTGAGATCATTATCTATGCGTTTGTTACGTCTCGCCTCGACTACTGTAATGTATTATTTTCGGGTCTCCCCATGTCTAGCATTAAAAGATTACAGTTGGTACAAAATGCGGCTGCTAGACTTTTGACAAGAACAAGAAAGTTTGATCACATTACGCCTGTACTGGCTCACCTGCACTGGCTTCCTGTGCACCTAAGATGTGACTTTAAGGTTTTACTACTTACGTATAAAATATTACACGGTCTAGCTCCATCCTATCTTGCCGATTGTATTGTACCATATGTCCCGGCAAGAAATCTGCGTTCAAAGGACTCCGGCTTATTAGTGATTCCCAAAGCCCAAAAAAAGTCTGCGGGCTATAGAGTGTTTTCCGTTCGGGCTCCAGTACTCTGGAATGCCCTCCCGGTAACAGTTCGAGATGCCACCTCAGTAGAAGCATTTAAGTCTCACCTTAAAACTCATTTGTATACTCTAGCCTTTAAATAGACCTCCTTTTTAGACCAGTTGATCTGCCGTTTCTTTTCTTTTTCTTCTATGTCCCACTCTCCCTTGTGGAGGGGGTCCGGTCCGATCCGGTGGCCATGTACTGCTCGCCTGTGTATCGGCCGGGGACATCTCTGCGCTGCTGATCCGCCTCCGCTTGGGATGGTCTCCTGCTGGCTCCGCTGTGAACGGGACTCTCGCTGCTGTGTTGGATCCGCTTTTGACTGGACTCTCGCGACTGTGTTGGATCCATTATGGATTGAACTTTCACAGTATCATGTTGAACTTTCACAGTATCATGTATCATCCGCTCGACATCCATTGCTTTCCTCCTCTCCAAGGTTCTCATAGTCATCATTGTCACCGACGTCCCACTGGGTCATTATTGTCACCGATGTCCCACTGGGTGTGAGTTTTCCTTGCCCTTATGTGGGCCTACCGAGGATGTCGTAGTGGTTTGTGCAGCCCTTTGAGACACTAGTGATTTAGGGCTATATAAGTAAACATTGATTGATTGATTGATATATATATATATATATATATATATATATATATATATATATATATATATATATATGTATATAACTTGAGGGTTGCAGGTTCGATCCCCGTTTCCGCCATCCTAGTCAATGCCGTTGTGTCCTTGGGCAAGACACTTTACCCACCTGCTCCCAGTGCCACCCACACTGGTTTAAATGTAACTTAGATATTGGGTTTCACTATGTAAAGCGCTTTGAGTCACTTGAGGAAAAAGCGCTATATAAATATAATAACTCAATTCAATTAATAAAACATAGCTGTTTACTGTTCTTTTCAGCATATTCAATAGCTTGGACCTTAAATCCTACTGAATAGCTCTTAATTTTCTTCCCTTTATGCGATTTCAAATGATTGAAATCAGCCTCCTCCATTTTGAAAATGATGACAGGTGAAGTGTCACTCGTGACGTGATGAGTTTGACCCAGCGGAAATTCTAGGCATATGCTAATTATTTTGCAAAACGAGTTTGGCCCGGCGGAAATCTCTAGACATGCGCTAATAAACATAATATTTTGCGAAACAAGTTTGACCCGGCATTAGTCCTGAGCCGGTGGTAATGCTAAGCATGCGCTAATTATTTTGCGAAATGAGTTTGACCCGGCAGTAATTCTAGGCAGGCACATACTATATACCTGGCGGCAATTCAAGCAAATACGGTACATATATATATATATATTTTTTTTTTTAAATTAATTTTGGCCAAAGGGGACACATTTCAATTTCTTACACACTTATTATTACATATGTTGACCAGAGGGGGAGCACTTCAAGTTTTTGCACACACTTGTTATTTCATATGTTGACCAGAGGAGGAACACTTTTAAAACCGACACAGAGTCAATTTGAAAAATCCCTCCTTTTTGGGACATTCTCCATTAGATGCGATGGTTTTCCGTATTGAACCATGATTTCCATCCTAACTTGTTCACCGGTCCTCATAAGGACGGTACTTTTCCTTGTTGGTGTCTCAAGAAGGGTAGAAATTCAAGAACACACACACACACACACACACACACACACACACACACACACACACACACACACACACACACACACACGCACACACACACACACACACACACACACACACACGTCTTCCACCATAGGAGACATTTATTCTGATTACGTCCAGCCCAGGCGATCGAAGAATGTAGTAATCAGAAAACTGTCCGGGTATCTATCACCGCGGCAACCAATCACAGTGCTCGATTCCTGCTGCGGCGGGGGAAAAAAAAAAAGACACGCAAAAATGAGTCCAAAATGTGTGTGTGTGTGTGTCACACTAATGTGTCAGGCCAGGGGAGGTGGTGTCGCCTGCAGGTGTGAAAAGACACAAATAATAATCAATTGTGAAACAAGAAGGAAGTGGGAAGAGTATTTAGAGAGTGGAGCAAGGCGATCAAAGTCAATTGTTTTTACTTCGTCTTCAAAAGGTGATGGCGAGGCGCCGAGGGATACTGAGCCACAGTTGTCGTGGTTACCATGGTAACATTTGTATTAAATATTTTTTAACATGTCCTGTCCAGCCACTCGTACTACCGTATTTCCTTGAATTGCCACCGGGTATATGGTATGCGCCTGCCTAGAAATACTGCCGGGTCCAACTTGTTTCGCAAAATAATTAGCGCATGCTTAGCATTACCGCCGGCTCAGGCTTAACGCCGGGTCAAACTCGTTTCGCAAAATATTATTTTTATTAGCGCATGCTTAGCATTACCGCCCGGTTAAACTCGTGACGTCACGAGTGACACTTCACCTGTCATCATTTTCAAAATGGAGAGGGCTGATTTCAATCATTTGAAATCACATAAAGGGAAGAAGATTAAGAGCTATTCAGTAGGATTTAATGTCCAAGCTATTGAATATGCTAAAAAGAACAGTAAGCAGCTATGTTTTATTAATATACCGTAGCTGTGTGTGTCAAATATGAGTCATTAAATGACTCCCGCCTCCTGGTGGTAGAGGGCGCTAGTGATCCTTCTAGCAACTACTCGGCTGCAGAAGAAGTGACAACAAGCAGCAAGAGTGAGCAGCGTGTGTTTATTTTTTCCTCTCACTTGCACTTTTAACATGGAGGATTACATATCTAAAATAAAACAGTTTTCTAAACTGGACTTTCAATCGAAGCAGGAGGTAATAAAGGAAGATCTCCATCGAGACAGAGAGACTTTTAAACCTGAAGAAAGATAAGGAGGACTTCTATAAACAAGTTATCGATGCTTTTGATCAGAAGGAGCTGCGCATGGACCTCATTCATAAGTAAAGGTAAGACCATAATTTTTATTAAATATGCTTTTCATGATGGTATCCTTACATCACACTCAAATTTATAAGCACAGGCCTAAATTTATCGCATGCCTTTGGGAAGCGCCGGAGTTAGAAGAGGTTTTAAAATAATTAGCGCCCCGGCGGCAATTCAAGGAAATACGGTAATTTCACTTTTGTCTTAGAAACTTTAGGGTTTGTGTGTGTTTTTTTTCATGTTATTGCACTTGTTTGTGTTTGGTCCGTGTTAGAACGTTGTATAGAAGTACTTCACATACCAGGTACTCCGTGTACCCAGCCAAGTCCAAGTCCACATACAAACAGTCTGCATCCTCAAATCTATTTATGATGATTGCGTTTATGTGCTTCAGTTTCCCGTTATGACTTCCTGCGGTTGTTGGAACAATTTAGTGAGCAGTAAAGAGATCCATTTGGACAAGATGATATTGTTTGCGCACATTACCCCACCCTGACTCCCCCAGGTTGTACGGGATGGACCCGCGCAGTCCAGACCCCCTCGCTCTCTCCGTGTGAGTGTGTTTAAATCAAAATGTGAGGTTTTCATCTCAGCAGGACACTTCCTCTTGTGTCATCAAACGGTTTCAGGAAAACGTTTAACAACCAAGGGGGGAAGAAAAAAAAATCAGGCTTGTGTACAACATGGAGGTCAGAACGAGGTCGAAGTCTAAGTGCCTTCATCTTGAACAAGTCGTCCATGTCGCCCTCAGACGGCTGCAGGCACTTCCTGTCAGACTTAAGCGGACTTTTTGCAATTGAAGTCAAGACAGCAGAACGGACATCACGGGTCAAAAGAATATGGGACCAGACCCCCGTGTGTGTGTGTGTGTGTGTGTGTGTGTGTGTGTGTAACAATGAAACATTTCCCCTGCAGCAGCTTAGCAAAAGCCGGAGAATTTCATGAATTAGCATCAATTTATTTGTAATGGTTAGCTTACAGAGCCAGGCTAGTGTCTGATAATCTACTTTACCGAGACTCACTTCAACTTTGGACACCCACTAGAAGTGAACTATATAACCAAAAGTATTTGGCCACCCGTCCAAATGATGAGAATCAGGTCTCCTAATCACTTGGCCCGGTGTATCAAATCAAGCACTTGGGCATGGAGACTGTTTCTATAAACGTTTGTGAAAGAATTGGCCGCTCTCAGTGATTTCCAGCATGGAACTGTCATAGGATGCCTACCTGTGCGACAAATTCAGTGGTGAAATTTCCTCGCTCCTAAATATTCCAAAGTAAACTTTATTACAAGAAAAGTGAAGAATTTGGGAACAACAGCAACTCAGCCACCAAGTGGTAGGCCAGGTAAACTGACAGAAAGGTCAGCATAGTGCAAAGACTTTCTGCACAGTCAGTTGCTACACAGCTCCAAACTTCATGTCACCTTCCAATTAGCCCACATTTAGTACGCAGAGAGCTGCATGGAATGGGTTTCCATTGCCGAACAGCTGTCTCTAAGCCATACATCACCATACGCATAAAGCACGTCGCCACTGGACTGTAGAGCAGTGGAGACGCCTTCTCTGGAATTATGAATAACGTTTTTCCATCTGGCAATCTGATGGACCAGTCTTGGTTTGGAGGTTGCCAGGAGATCGCTACATTCTGCACTGCATTGTGCAGAGTGTGAAATTTGGAGGAGGAGGAATTATGGTGTGGGGTTGATTTTCAGGAGTTAGTTCCAGTAAAAGGAACTTTGAATGCTCCAGGATACCAAAACATTTTGGACAATTCCATGCTCCCATTGTTGAGTGTGAGAGCCGTGCTATATGAAGGTGTGAAAGTGGTGCTATGTGACATAATGTGTTTAGTGTGAGCGGTGCTATACGACAAAGTGTGTTGAGTGTGAGAGCGGTGCTATATGACAGTGTGTTGAGTGTGAGAGCGGTGCTATCCAGAAGCCAGTAAACACGCTAGCGGGTCTACCTGGTTGATCCTGCCAGTAGCATATGCTTGTCTCAAAGATTAAGCCATGCAAGTGCAAGTGCAAACGAGTTTGGATGTTTGGACAATTCCATGCTCAATTCCATGTGTTGAGTGTGAGAGCGGTGCTATATGACATAGTGTGTTGAGTGTGAGAGCGGTGCTATATGACATAGTGTGTTGAGTGTGAGAGCGGTGCTATATGACATAGTGTGTTGAGTGTGAGAGCGGTGCTATACGACAAAGTGTGTTGAGTGTGAGAGCGGTGCTATATGACATAGTATGTTGAGTGTGACAGCGGTGCTATATGACATAGTGTGTTGAGTGCGAGAGCGGTGCTATATGACATAGTGTGTTGAGTGTGAGAGCGGTGCTATATGACATAGTGTGTTGAGTGTGACAGCGGTGCTATACGACAATGTGTTTTGAGTGTGAGAGCTGTGCTATATGACATAGTGTGTTGAGTGTGACAGCGGTGCTATGTGACATAGTGTGTTGAGTGTGAGAGCGGTGCTATATGACATAGTGTGTTGAGTGTGACAGCGGTGCTATATGACATTTTGTGTTGAGTGTGAGAGCGGCGCTATATGACATTTTGTGTTGAGTGTGAGAGCGGTGCTATATGACATAGTGTGTTGAGTGTGACAGCGGTGCTATATGACATTTTGTGTTGAGTGTGAGAGCGGTGCTATATGACATTTTGTGTTGAGTGTGACAGCGGTGCTATATGACATTTTGTGTTGAGTGTGAGAGCGGCGCTATATTCTGGACAGCGGTGCTATCCAGAAGCCAGTAAACACGCTAGAGGGTCTACCTGGTTGATCCTGCCAGTAGCATATGCTTGTCTCAAAGATTAAGCCATGCAAGTGCAAGTGCAAACGAGTTTGGATGTTTGGACAATTCCATGCTCAATTCCATGTGTTGAGTGTGAGAGCGGTGCTATATGACATAGTGTGTTGAGTTTGAGAGCGGTGCTCTACGACAAAGTGTGTTGAGTGTGAGAGCGGTGCTATATGACATAGTGTGTTGAGTGTGACAGTGGTGCTATATGACATAGTGTGTTGAGTGCGAGAGCGGTGCTATATGACATAGTGTGTTGAGTGTGACAGCGGTGCAATATGACATAGTGTGTTGAGTGCGAGAGCGGTGCTATATGACATAGTGTGTTGAGTGTGAGAGCGGTGCTATATGACATAGTGACTTGAGTGTGACAGCGGTGCTATACGACAATGTGTTTTGAGTGTGAGAGCTGTGCTATATGACATAGTGTGTTGAGTGTGACAGCGGTGCTATGTGACATAGTGTGTTGAGTGTGTGAGCGGTGCTATATGACATAGTGTGTTGAGTGTGACAGCGGTGCTATATGACATTTTGTGTTGAGTGTGAGAGCGGCGCTATATGACATTTTGTGTTGAGTGTGAGAGCGGTGCTATATGACATAGTGTGTTGAGTGTGACAGCGGTGCTATATGACATTTTGTGTTGAGTGTGAGAGCGGTGCTATATGACATTTTGTGTTGAGTGTGAGAGCGGTGCTATATGACATAGTGTGTTGAGTGTGAGAGCGGTGCTATACGACAAAGTGTGTTGAGTGTGACAGTGGTGCTATACGACAAAGTGTGTTGAGTGTGAGAGCTGTGCTATATGACATAGTGTGTTGAGTGTGAGAGCGGTGCTATATGACATTTTGTGTTGAGTGTGAGAGCGGTGCTATATGACATTTTGTGTTGAGTGTGACAGCGGTGCTATATGACATTTTGTGTTGAGTGTGAGAGCGGTGCTATATGACATTTTGTGTTGAGTGTGACAGCGGTGCTATATGACATTTTGTGTTGAGTGTGAGAGCGGTGCTATATGACATTTTGTGTTGAGTGTGAGAGCGGTGCTATATGACATAGTGTGTTGAGTGTGAGAGCGGTGCTATACGACAAAGTGTGTTGAGTGTGACAGTGGTGCTATACGACAAAGTGTGTTGAGTGTGAGAGCTGTGCTATATGACATAGTGTGTTGAGTGTGAGAGCGGTGCTATACGACAAAGTGTGTTGAGTGTGACAGTGGTGCTATACGACAAAGTGTGTTGAGTGTGAGAGCGGTGCTATATGACATAGCGTGTTGAGTGTGAGAGCGGTGCTATATGACATATTGTGTTGAGTGTGAGAGCGGTGCTATATGACATAGTGTGTTGAGTGTGAGAGCGGTGCTATATGACAGAGTGTGTTGAGTGTGACAGTGGTGCTGTATGACATAGTATGTTGAGTGTGAGAGCGGTGCTATATGACATATTGTGTTGAGTGTGAGAGCAGTGCTATATGACATAGTGTGTTGAGTGTGAGAGCGGTGCTATATGACATAGTATGTTGAGTTTGAGAGTGGTGCTATATGAAATAGTGTGTTGAGTGTGAGAGCTGTGCTATATGACATAGTGTGTTGAGTGTGAGAGCGGTGCTATATGACATAGTGTGTTGAGTGTGAGAGCGGTGCTATATGACATATTGTGTTGAGTGTGAGAGCGGTGCTATATGACATAGTGTGTTGAGTGTGAGAGCGGTGCTATATGACATAGTGTGTTGAGTGTGACAGCGGTGCTATATGACATAGTGTGTTGAGTGTGACAGTGGTGCTGTATGACATAGTGTGTTGAGTGTGAGAGCAGTGCTATATGACATAGTGTGTTGAGTGTGAGAGCGGTGCTATATGACATAGTGTGTTGAGTGTGACAGCGGTGCTATATGACATAGTGTGTTGAGTGTGACAGTGGTGCTGTATGACATAGTGTGTTGAGTGTGAGAGTGGTGCTATATGACATAGTTTGTTGAGTACGAGAGCGGTGCTATATGACATAGTGTGTTGAGTGTGAGAGCGGTGCTATATGACAGAGTGTGTTGAGTGTGACAGTGGTGCTGTATGACATAGTATGTTGAGTGTGAGAGCGGTGCTATATGACATATTGTGTTGAGTGTGAGAGCGGTGCTATATGACATAGTGTGTTGAGTGTGAGAGCGGTGCTATATGACATAGTGTGTTGAGTGTGACAGCGGTGCTGTATGACATAGTGTGTTGAGTTTGAGAGTGGTGCTGTATGACATAGTGTGTTGAGTGTGAGAGCGGTGCTATATGACATATTGTGTTGAGTGTGAGAGCGGTGCTATATGACATAGTGTGTTGAGTGTGAGAGCGGTGCTATATGACGTATTGTGTTGAGTGTGAGAGCGGTGCTATATGACATAGTGTGTTGAGTGTGAGAGCGGTGCTATATGACATAGTTTGTTGAGTGTGACAGCGGTGCTATATGACATAGAGTGTTGAGTGTGACAGTGGTGATGTATGACAGAGTGTGTTGAGTGTGAGAGTGGTGCTATATGACATAGTGTGTTGAGTGTGAGAGCGGTGCTATATGACATATTGTGTTGAGTGTGAGAGCGGTGCTATATGACATAGTGTGTTGAGTGTGAGAGCGGTGCTATATGACATAGTGTGTTGAGTGTGACAGCGGTGCTATATGACATAGTGTGTTGAGTGTGACAGCGGTGCTATATGACATAGTGTGTTGAGTGTGACAGCGGTGCTATACGACAATGTGTTTTGAGTGTGAGAGCTGTGCTATATGACATAGTGTGTTGAGTGTGACAGCGGTGCTATGTGACATAGTGTGTTGAGTGTGAGAGCGGTGCTATATGACATAGTGTGTTGAGTGTGACAGCGGTGCTATATGACATTTTGTGTTGAGTGTGAGAGCGGCGCTATATGACATTTTGTGTTGAGTGTGAGAGCGGTGCTATATGACATAGTGTGTTGAGTGTGACAGCGGTGCTATATGACATTTTGTGTTGAGTGTGAGAGCGGTGCTATATGACATTTTGTGTTGAGTGTGACAGCGGTGCTATATGACATTTTGTGTTGAGTGTGAGAGCGGTGCTATATGACATTTTGTGTTGAGTGTGAGAGCGGTGCTATATGACAAAGTGTGTTGAGTGTGAGAGCGGTGCTATACGACAAAGTGTGTTGAGTGTGACAGTGGTGCTATACGACAAAGTGTGTTGAGTGTGAGAGCTGTGCTATATGACATAGTGTGTTGAGTGTGAGAGCGGTGCTATACGACATAGTGTGTTGAATGTGACAGTGGTGCTATACGACAAAGTGTGTTGAGTGTGAGAGCGGTGCTATATGACATAGCGTGTTGAGTGTGAGAGCGGTGCTATATGACATATTGTGTTGAGTGTGAGAGCGGTGCTATATGACATAGTGTGTTGAGTGTGAGAGCGGTGCTATATGACATAGTGTGTTGAGTGTGAGAGCGGTGCTATATGACATAGTATGTTGAGTTTGAGAGTGGTGCTATATGAAATAGTGTGTTGAGTGTGACAGTGGTGCTGTATGACATAGTATGTTGAGTGTGAGAGCGGTGCTATATGACATATTGTGTTGAGTTTGAGAGCGGTGCTATATGACATAGTGTGTTGAGTGTGAGAGCGGTGCTATATGACATAGTATGTTGAGTGTGAGAGCGGTGCTATATGAAATAGTGTGTTGAGTGTGAGAGCTGTGCTATATGACATAGTGTGTTGAGTGTGAGAGCGGTGCTATATGACATAGTGTGTTGAGTGTGAGAGCGGTGCTATATGACATATTGTGTTGAGTGTGAGAGCGGTGCTATATGACATAGTGTGTTGAGTGTGAGAGCGGTGCTATATGACATAGTGTGTTGAGTGTGACAGCGGTGCTATATGACATAGTGTGTTGAGTGTGACAGTGGTGCTGTATGACATAGTGTGTTGAGTGTGAGAGCAGTGCTATATGACATAGTGTGTTGAGTGTGAGAGCGGTGCTATATGACATAGTGTGTTGAGTGTGACAGCGGTGCTATATGACATAGTGTGTTGAGTGTGACAGTGGTGCTGTATGACATAGTGTGTTGAGTGTGAGAGCGGTGCTATATGACATAGTGTGTTGAGTGTGAGAGCGGTGCTATATGACATATTGTGTTGAGTGTGAGAGCGGTGCTATATGACATAGTGTGTTGAGTGTGAGAGCGGTGCTATATGACATAGTGTGTTGAGTGTGACAGCGGTGCTATATGACATAGTGTGTTGAGTGTGACAGTGGTGCTGTATGACATAGTGTGTTGAGTGTGAGAGTGGTGCTATATGACATAGTTTGTTGAGTGCGAGAGCAGTGCTATATGACATAGTGTGTTGAGTGTGAGAGCGGTGCTATATGACAGAGTGTGTTGAGTGTGACAGTGGTGCTGTATGACATAGTATGTTGAGTGTGAGAGCGGTGCTATATGACATATTGTGCTGAGTGTGAGAGCGGTGCTATATGACATAGTGTGTTGAGAGTGAGAGCGGTGCTATATGACATAGTGTGTTGAGTGTGACAGCGGTGCTGTATGACATAGTGTGTTGAGTTTGAGAGTGGTGCTGTATGACATAGTGTGTTGAGTGTGTGAGCTGTGCTGTATGACATAGTGTGTTGAGTGTGAGAGCGGTGCTATATGACATATTGTGTTGAGTGTGAGAGCGGTGCTATATGACATAGTGTGTTGAGTGTGAGAGCGGTGCTATATGACATAGTTTGTTGAGTGTGACAGCGGTGCTATATGACATAGAGTGTTGAGTGTGACAGTGGTGATGTATGACAGAGTGTGTTGAGTGTGAGAGTGGTGCTATATGACATAGTGTGTTGAGTGTGAGAGCGGTGCTATATGACATATTGTGTTGAGTGTGAGAGCGGTGCTATATGACATAGTGTGTTGAGTGTGAGAGCGGTGCTATATGACATAGTATGTTGAGTTTGAGAGTGGTGCTATATGAAATAGTGTGTTGAGTGTGACAGTGGTGCTGTATGACATAGTATGTTGAGTGTGAGAGCGGTGCTATATGACATATTGTGTTGAGTTTGAGAGCGGTGCTATATGACATAGTGTGTTGAGTGTGAGAGCGGTGCTATATGACATAGTATGTTGAGTGTGAGAGCGGTGCTATATGAAATAGTGTGTTGAGTGTGAGAGCTGTGCTATATGACATAGTGTGTTGAGTGTGAGAGCGGTGCTATATGACATAGTGTGTTGAGTGTGAGAGCGGTGCTATATGACATATTGTGTTGAGTGTGAGAGCGGTGCTATATGACATAGTGTGTTGAGTGTGAGAGCGGTGCTATATGACATAGTGTGTTGAGTGTGACAGCGGTGCTATATGACATAGTGTGTTGAGTGTGACAGTGGTGCTGTATGACATAGTGTGTTGAGTGTGAGAGCAGTGCTATATGACATAGTGTGTTGAGTGTGAGAGCGGTGCTATATGACATAGTGTGTTGAGTGTGACAGCGGTGCTATATGACATAGTGTGTTGAGTGTGACAGTGGTGCTGTATGACATAGTGTGTTGAGTGTGAGAGCGGTGCTATATGACATAGTGTGTTGAGTGTAAGAGCGGTGCTATATGACATATTGTGTTGAGTGTGAGAGCGGTGCTATATGACATAGTGTGTTGAGTGTGAGAGCGGTGCTATATGACATAGTGTGTTGAGTGTGACAGTGGTGCTGTATGACATAGTGTGTTGAGTGTGACAGCGGTGCTATATGACATAGTGTGTTGAGTGTGACAGTGGTGCTGTATGACATAGTGTGTTGAGTGTGAGAGTGGTGCTATATGACATAGTTTGTTGAGTGCGAGAGCGGTGCTATATGACATAGTGTGTTGAGTGTGAGAGCGGTGCTATATGACAGAGTGTGTTGAGTGTGACAGTGGTGCTGTATGACATAGTATGTTGAGTGTGAGAGCGGTCCTATATGACATATTGTGTTGAGTGTGAGAGCGGTGCTATATGACATAGTGTGTTGAGAGTGAGAGCGGTGCTATATGACATAGTGTGTTGAGTGTGACAGCGGTGCTGTATGACATAGTGTGTTGAGTTTGAGAGTGGTGCTGTATGACATAGTGTGTTGAGTGTGAGAGCGGTGCTATATGACATATTGTGTTGAGTGTGAGAGCCGTGCTATATGACATAGTGTGTTGAGTGTGAGAGCGGTGCTATATGACATATTGTGTTGAGTGTGAGAGCGGTGCTATATGACATAGTGTGTTGAGTGTGAGAGCGGTGCTATATGACATAGTTTGTTGAGTGTGACAGCGGTGCTATATGACATAGAGTGTTGAGTGTGACAGTGGTGATGTATGACAGAGTGTGTTGAGTGTGAGAGTGGTGCTATATGACATAGTGTGTTGAGTGTGAGAGCGGTGCTATATGACATATTGTGTTGAGTGTGAGAGCGGTGCTATATGACATAGTGTGTTGAGTGTGAGAGCGGTGCTATATGACATAGTGTGTTGAGTGTGACAGCGGTGCTATATGACATAGTGTGTTGAGTGTGACAGTGGTGCTGTATGACATAGTGTGTTGAGTGTGTGAGCGGTGCTATATGACATAGTGTGTTGAGTGTGTGAGCAGTGCTATATGACATAGTGTGTTGAGTGTGACAGCGGTGCTATATGACATGGTGTGTTGAGTGTGTGAGCGGTGCTATATGACATAGTGTGTTGAGTGTGACAGCGGTGCTGTATGACATAGTGTGTTGAGTGTGACAGTGGTGCTATATGACATAGTGTAATGAGTGTGACAGTGGTGCTGTATGACATAGTGTGTTGAGTGTGAGAGCGGTGCTATATGACATAGTGTGTTGAGTGTGACAGCGGTGCTATATGACATAGTGTGTTGAGTGTGACAGCGGTGCTATATGACATAGTGTGTTGAGTGTGACAGTGGTGCTATATGACATAGTGTGTTGAGTGTGACAGTGGTGCTGTATGACATAGTGTGTTGAGTGTGAGAGCGGTGCTATATGACATAGTGTGTTGAGTGTGACAGCGGTGCTATATGACATAGTGTGTTGAGTGTGACAGCGGTGCTATATGACATAGTGTGTTGAGTGTGACAGCGGTGCTATATGACATAGTGTGTTGAGTGTCACAGCGGTGCTATATGACATAGTGTGTTGAGTTTGAGAGTGGTGCTATATGACATAGTGTGTTGAGTGTGACAGCGGTGCTATATGACATAGTGTGTTGAGTGTGACAGTGGTGCTGTATGACATAGTGTGTCGAGTGTGAGAGCGGTGCTATATGACATAGTGTGTTGAGTGTGAGAGCGGTGCTATATGACATATTGTGTTGAGTGTGAGAGCGGTGCTATATGACATAGTGTGTTGAGTGTGAGAGCGGTGCTATATGACATAGTGTGTTGAGTGTGACAGCGGTGCTATTTGACATAGTGTGTTGAGTGTGACAGTGGTGCTGTATGACATAGTGTGTTGAGTGTGAGAGTGGTGCTATATGACATAGTGTGTTGAGTGTGAGAGCGGTGCTATATGACATATTGTGTTGAGTGTGAGAGCGGTGCTATATGACATAGTGTGTTGAGTGTGACAGCGGTGCTATATGACAGTGTGTTGAGTGTGACAGTGGTGCTATATGACATAGTGGGTTGAGTGTGTGAGCGGTGCTATATGACATAGTGTGTTGAGTGTGTGAGCAGTGCTATATGACATAGTGTGTTGAGTGTGACAGCGGTGCTATATGACATAGTGTGTTGAGTGTGTGAGCGGTGCTATATGACATAGTGTGTTGAGTGTGACAGCGGTGCTATATGACATAGTGTGTTGAGTGTGACAGTGGTGCTATATGACATAGTGTGTTGAGTGTGTGAGCGGTGCTGTATGACATAGTGTATTGAGTGTGTGAGCAGTGCTATATGACATAGTGTGTTGAGTGTGACAGCGGTGCTATATGACATAGTGTGTTGAGTGTGTGAGCGGTGCTATATGACATAGTGTGTTGAGTGTGACAGCGGTGCTATATGACATAGTGTGTTGAGTGTGACAGTGGTGCTATGTGACATAGTGTGTTGAGTGTGACAGTGGTGCTGTATGACATAGTGTGTTGAGTGTGAGAGCGGTGCTATATGACATAGTGTGTTGAGTGTGTGAGCTGTGCTGTATGACATAGTGTGTTGAGTGTGACAGCGGTGCTATATGACATAGTGTGTTGAGTGTGACAGTGGTGCTTTTTGACATTGTGTGTTGAGTGTGACAGTGGTGCTGTATGACATAGTGTGTTGAGTGTGACAGTGGTGCTATATGACATAGTGTGTTGAGTGTGAGAGTGGTGCTGTATGACATAGTGTGTTGAGTGTGACAGTGGTGCTGTCTGACAGTGTGTTGAGTGTGAGAGCGGTGCTATATGACATAGTGTGTTGAGTGTGACAGTGGTGCTATATGACATAGTGTGTTGAGTGTGTGAGCGGTGCTATATGACATAGTGTGTTGAGTGTGACAGTGGTGCTGTATGACATAGTGTGTTGAGTGTGACAGTGGTGCTATATGACATAGTGTGTTGAGTGTGACAGTGGTGCTGTATGACATAGTGTGTTGAGTGTGAGAGCGGTGCTATATGACATAGTGTGTTGAGTGTGACAGCGGTGCTGTATGACATAGTGTGTTGAGTGTGACAGCGGTGCTATATGACATAGTGTGTTGAGTGTGACAACGGTGCTATATGATATAGTGTGTTGAGTTTGAGAGTGGTGCTATATGACATAGTGTGTTGAGTGTGACAGCAGTGCTATATGACATAGTGTGTTGAGTGTGACAGTGGTGCTGTATGACATAGTGTGTTGAGTGTGACAGCGGTGCTATATGACATAGTGTGTTGAGTGTGACAGTGGTGCTATATGACATAGTGTGTTGAGTGTGACAGTGGTGCTGTATGACAGTGTGTTGAGTGTGAGAGCGGTGCTATATGACATAGTGTGTTGAGTGTGTGAGCGGTGCTGTATGACATAGTGTGTTGAGTGTGAGAGCGGTGCTATATGACATAGTGTGTTGAGTGTGTGAGCGGTGCTGTATGACATAGTGTGTTGAGTGTGACAGCGGTTTTATATGACATAGTGTGTTGAGTGTGTCAGTGGTGCTATATGACATAGTGTGTTGAGTGTGACAGTGGTGCTGTATGACATAGTGTGTTGAATGTGACAGTGGTGCTATATGACATAGTGTGTTGAGTGTGAGAGTGGTGCTGTATGACATAGTGTGTTGAATGTGAGAGCGGTGCTATATGACAGTGTGTTGAGTGTGTGAGCGGTGCTATATGACATAGTGTGTTGAGTGTGACAGTGGTGCTGTATGACATAGTGTGTTGAGTGTGAGAGCGGTGCTATATGACATAGTGTGTTGAGTGTGTGAGCGGTGCTCAATGACATAGTGTGTTGAGTGTGAGAGCGGTGCTATATGACAAACTGTGTTGAGTGTGAGAGCGGTGCTATATGACAGTGTGTTGAGTGTGAGAGCGGTGCTATCCAGAAGCCAGTAAACACGCTAGAGGGTCTACCTGGTTGATCCTGCCAGTAGCATATGCTTGTCTCAAAGATTAAGCCATGCAAGTGCAAGTGCAAACGAGTTTGGATGTTTGGACAATTCCATGCTCAATTCCATGTGTTGAGTGTGAGAGCGGTGCTATATGACATAGTGTGTTGAGTTTGAGAGCGGTGCTCTACGACAAAGTGTGTTGAGTGTGAGAGCGGTGCTATATGACATAGTGTGTTGAGTGTGACAGCGGTGCAATATGACATAGTGTGTTGAGTGCGAGAGCGGTGCTATATGACATAGTGTGTTGAGTGTGAGAGCGGTGCTATATGACATAGTGACTTGAGTGTGAGAGCGATGCTATATGACATAGTGTGTTGAGTTTGACAGCGGTGCTATATGACATAGTGTGTTGAGTGTGAGAGCGGTGCTATATGACATAGTGTGTTGAGTGTGAGAGCGGTGCTATATGACATTTTGTGTTGAGTGTGAGAGCGGTGCTATATGACATAGTGTGTTGAGTGTGACAGCGGTGCTATATGACATAGTGTGTTGAGTGTGACAGCGGTGCTATATGACATAGTGTGTTGAGTGTGACAGCGGTGCTATACGACAATGTGTTTTGAGTGTGAGAGCTGTGCTATATGACATAGTGTGTTGAGTGTGACAGCGGTGCTATGTGACATAGTGTGTTGAGTGTGAGAGCGGTGCTATATGACATAGTGTGTTGAGTGTGACAGCGGTGCTATATGACATTTTGTGTTGAGTGTGAGAGCGGCGCTATATGACATTTTGTGTTGAGTGTGAGAGCGGTGCTATATGACATAGTGTGTTGAGTGTGACAGCGGTGCTATATGACATTTTGTGTTGAGTGTGAGAGCGGTGCTATATGACATTTTGTGTTGAGTGTGACAGCGGTGCTATATGACATTTTGTGTTGAGTGTGAGAGCGGTGCTATATGACATTTTGTGTTGAGTGTGAGAGCGGTGCTATATGACATAGTGTGTTGAGTGTGAGAGCGGTGCTATACGACAAAGTGTGTTGAGTGTGACAGTGGTGCTATACGACAAAGTGTGCCGAGTGTGAGAGCTGTGCTATATGACATAGTGTGTTGAGTGTGAGAGCGGTGCTATACGACAAAGTGTGTTGAGTGTGACAGTGGTGCTATACGACAAAGTGTGTTGAGTGTGAGAGCGGTGCTATATGACATAGCGTGTTGAGTGTGAGAGCGGTGCTATATGACATATTGTGTTGAGTGTGAGAGCGGTGCTATATGACATAGTGTGTTGAGTGTGAGAGCGGTGCTATATGACAGAGTGTGTTGAGTGTGACAGTGGTGCTGTATGACATAGTATGTTGAGTGTGAGAGCGGTGCTATATGACATATTGTGTTGAGTCTGAGAGCGGTGCTATATGACATAGTGTGTTGAGTGTGAGAGCGGTGCTATATGACATAGTATGTTGAGTTTGAGAGTGGTGCTATATGAAATAGTGTGTTGAGTGTGAGAGCTGTGCTATATGACATAGTGTGTTGAGTGTGAGAGCGGTGCTATATGACATAGTGTGTTGAGTGTGACAGCGGTGCTATATGACATAGTGTGTTGAGTGTGACAGTGGTGCTGTATGACATAGTGTGTTGAGTGTGAGAGCGGTGCTATATGACATAGTGTGTTGAGTGTGAGAGCGGTGCTATATGACATATTGTGTTGAGTGTGAGAGCGGTGCTATATGACATAGTGTGTTGAGTGTGAGAGCGGTGCTATATGACATAGTGTGTTGAGTGTGACAGCGGTGCTATATGACATAATGTGTTGAGTGTGACAGTGGTGCTGTATGACATAGTGTGTTGAGTGTGAGAGTGGTGCTATATGACATAGTTTGTTGAGTGCGAGAGCGGTGCTATATGACATAGTGTGTTGAGTGTGAGAGCGGTGCTATATGACAGAGTGTGTTGAGTGTGACAGTGGTGCTGTATGACATAGTATGTTGAGTGTGAGAGCGGTGCTATATGACATATTGTGTTGAGTGTGAGAGCGGTGCTATATGACATAGTGTGTTGAGTGTGAGAGCGGTGCTATATGACATAGTGTGTTGAGTGTGACAGCGGTGCTGTATGACATAGTGTGTTGAGTTTGAGAGTAGTGCTGTATGACATAGTGTGTTGAGTGTGAGAGCGGTGCTATATGACGTATTGTGTTGAGTGTGAGAGCGGTGCTATATGACATAGTGTGTTGAGTGTGAGAGCGGTGCTATATGACATATTGTGTTGAGTGTGAGAGCGGTGCTATATGACATAGTGTGTTGAGTGTGAGAGCGGTGCTATATGACATAGTTTGTTGAGTGTGACAGCGGTGCTATATGACATAGAGTGTTGAGTGTGACAGTGGTGATGTATGACAGAGTGTGTTGAGTGTGAGAGTGGTGCTATATGACATAGTGTGTTGAGTGTGAGAGCGGTGCTATATGACATATTGTGTTGAGTGTGAGAGCGGTGCTATATGACATAGTGTGTTGAGTGTGAGAGCGGTGCTATATGACATAGTGTGTTGAGTGTGACAGCGGTGCTATATGACATAGTGTGTTGAGTGTGACAGTGGTGCTGTATGACATAGTGTGTTGAGTGTGTGAGCGGTGCTATATGACATAGTGTGTTGAGTGTGTGAGCAGTGCTATATGACATAGTGTGTTGAGTGTGACAGCGGTGCTATATGACATGGTGTGTTGAGTGTGTGAGCGGTGCTATATGACATAGTGTGTTGAGTGTGACAGCGTTGCTATATGACATAGTGTGTTGAGTGTGACAGTGGTGCTGTATGACATAGTGTGTTGAGTGTGAGAGCGGTGCTATATGACATAGTGTGTTGAGTGTGGCAGCGGTGCTATATGACATAGTGTGTTGAGTGTGAGAGCGGTGCTATATGACATAGTTTGTTGAGTGTGACAGCGGTGCTATATGACATAGAGTGTTGAGTGTGACAGTGGTGATGTATGACAGAGTGTGTTGAGTGTGAGAGTGGTGCTATATGACATAGTGTGTTGAGTGTGAGAGCGGTGCTATATGACATATTGTGTTGAGTGTGAGAGCGGTGCTATATGACATAGTGTGTTGAGTGTGAGAGCGGTGCTATATGACATAGTGTGTTGAGTGTGACAGCGGTGCTATATGACATAGTGTGTTGAGTGTGACAGTGGTGCTGTATGACATAGTGTGTTGAGTGTGTGAGCGGTGCTATATGACATAGTGTGTTGAGTGTGTGAGCAGTGCTATATGACATAGTGTGTTGAGTGTGACAGCGGTGCTATATGACATGGTGTGTTGAGTGTGTGAGCGGTGCTATATGACATAGTGTGTTGAGTGTGACAGCGGTGCTATATGACATAGTGTGTTGAGTGTGACAGTGGTGCTGTATGACATAGTGTGTTGAGTGTGAGAGCGGTGCTATATGACATAGTGTGTTGAGTGTGGCAGCGGTGCTATATGACATAGTGTGTTGAGTGTGACAGCGGTGCTATATGACATATTGTGTTGAGTGTGAGAGCGGTGCTATATGACATAGTGTGTTGAGTGTGAGAGCGGTGCTATATGACATAGTTTGTTGAGTGTGACAGCGGTGCTATATGACATAGAGTGTTGAGTGTGACAGTGGTGATGTATGACAGAGTGTGTTGAGTGTGAGAGTGGTGCTATATGACATAGTGTGTTGAGTGTGAGAGCGGTGCTATATGACATATTGTGTTGAGTGTGAGAGCGGTGCTATATGACATAGTGTGTTGAGTGTGAGAGCGGTGCTATATGACATAGTGTGTTGAGTGTGACAGCGGTGCTATATGACATAGTGTGTTGAGTGTGACAGTGGTGCTGTATGACATAGTGTGTTGAGTGTGTGAGCGGTGCTATATGACATAGTGTGTTGAGTGTGTGAGCAGTGCTATATGACATAGTGTGTTGAGTGTGACAGCGGTGCTATATGACATGGTGTGTTGAGTGTGTGAGCGGTGCTATATGACATAGTGTGTTGAGTGTGACAGCGTTGCTATATGACATAGTGTGTTGAGTGTGACAGTGGTGCTGTATGACATAGTGTGTTGAGTGTGAGAGCGGTGCTATATGACATAGTGTGTTGAGTGTGGCAGCGGTGCTATATGACATAGTGTGTTGAGTGTGAGAGCGGTGCTATATGACATAGTTTGTTGAGTGTGACAGCGGTGCTATATGACATAGAGTGTTGAGTGTGACAGTGGTGATGTATGACAGAGTGTGTTGAGTGTGAGAGTGGTGCTATATGACATAGTGTGTTGAGTGTGAGAGCGGTGCTATATGACATATTGTGTTGAGTGTGAGAGCGGTGCTATATGACATAGTGTGTTGAGTGTGAGAGCGGTGCTATATGACATAGTGTGTTGAGTGTGACAGCGGTGCTATATGACATAGTGTGTTGAGTGTGACAGTGGTGCTGTATGACATAGTGTGTTGAGTGTGTGAGCGGTGCTATATGACATAGTGTGTTGAGTGTGTGAGCAGTGCTATATGACATAGTGTGTTGAGTGTGACAGCGGTGCTATATGACATGGTGTGTTGAGTGTGTGAGCGGTGCTATATGACATAGTGTGTTGAGTGTGACAGCGGTGCTATATGACATAGTGTGTTGAGTGTGACAGTGGTGCTGTATGACATAGTGTGTTGAGTGTGAGAGCGGTGCTATATGACATAGTGTGTTGAGTGTGGCAGCGGTGCTATATGACATAGTGTGTTGAGTGTGACAGCGGTGCTGTATGACATAGTGTGTTGAGTGTGACAGTGGTGCTATATGACATAGTGTGTTGAGTGTGACAGTGGTGCTGTATGACATAGTGTGTTGAGTGTGAGAGCGGTGCTATATGACATAGTGTGTTGAGTGTGACAGCGGTGCTATATGACATAGTGTGTTGAGTGTGACAGCGGTGCTATATGACATAGTGTGTTGAGTGTGACAGCGGTGCTATATGACATAGTGTGTTGAGTGTGACAGCGGTGCTATATGACATAGTGTGTTGAGTTTGAGAGTGGTGCTATATGACATAGTGTGTTGAGTGTGACAGCGGTGCTATATGACATAGTGTGTTGAGTGTGACAGTGGTGCTGTATGACATAGTGTGTCGAGTGTGAGAGCGGTGCTATATGACATAGTGTGTTGAGTGTGAGAGCGGTGCTATATGACATATTGTGTTGAGTGTGAGAGCGGTGCTATATGACATATTGTGTTGAGTGTGAGAGCGGTGCTATATGACATAGTGTGTTGAGTGTGACAGCGGTGCTATATGACATAGTGTGTTGAGTGTGACAGTGGTGCTATATGACATAGTGTGTTGAGTGTGTGAGCGGTGCTATATGACATAGTGTGTTGAGTGTGTGAGCAGTGCTATATGACATAGTGTGTTGAGTGTGACAGCGGTGCTATATGACATAGTGTGTTGAGTGTATGAGCGGTGCTATATGACATAGTGTGTTGAGTGTGACAGCGGTGCTATATGACATAGTGTGTTGAGTGTGACAGCGGTGCTATATGACATAGTGTGTTGAGTGTGACAGCGGTGCTATATGACATAGTGTGTTGAGTGTGACAGTGGTGCTATATGACATAGTGTGTTGAGTGTGTGTGCGGTGCTATATGACATAGTGTGTTGAGTGTGTGAGCGGTGCTATATGACATAGTGTGTTGAGTGTGACAGCGGTGCTATATGACATAGTGTGTTGAGTGTGTGAGCGGTGCTATATGACATAGTGTGTTGAGTGTGACAGCGGTGCTATATGACATAGTGTGTTGAGTGTGACAGTGGTGCTTAATGACATAGTGTGTTGAGTGTGAGAGCGGTGCTATATGACATAGTTTGTTGAGTGTGTGAGCGGTGCTATATGACATAGTGTGTTGAGTGTGACAGCGGTGCTATATGACATAGTTTGTTGAGTGTGTGAGCGGTGCTATATGACATAGTGTGTTGAGTGTGAGAGTGGTGCTGTATGACATAGTGTGTTGAGTGTGTCAGTGGTGCTATATGACATAGTTTGTTGAGTGTGAGAGTGGTGCTGTATGACATAGTGTGTTGAGTGTGACAGTGGTGCTGTATGACATAGTGTGTTGAGTGTGACAGTGGTGCTGTATGACATAGTGTGTTGAGTGTGACAGTGGTGCTGTATGACATAGTGTGTTGAGTGTGACAGTGGTGCTATATGACATAGTGTGTTGAGTGTGAGAGTGGTGCTGTATGACATAGTGTGTTGAGTGTGACAGTGGTGCTGTATGACATAGTGTGTTGAGTGTGACAATGGTGCTATATGACATAGTGTGTTGAGTGTGAGAGTGGTGATGTATGACATAGTGTGTTGAGTGTGAGAGCGGTGCTATATGACATAGTGTGTTGAGTGTGTGAGCGGTGCTATATGACATAGTGTGTTGAGTGTGACAGCGGTGCTATATGACATAGTGTGTTGAGTGTGACAGTGGTGCTGTATGACATAGTGTGTTGAGTGTGTGAGCGGTGCTATATGACATATTGTGTTGAGTGTGAGAGCGGTGCTGTATGACATATTGTGTTGAGTGTGAGAGCGGTGCTATATGACATAGTTTGTTGAGTGCGAGAGCGGTGCTATATGACATAGTGTGTTGAGTGTGTGAGCGGTGCTATATGACATAGTGTGTTGAGTGTGACAGCGGTGCTATATGACATCGTTTGTTGAGTGTGACAGGGGTGCTATATGACATAGTGTGTTGAGTGTGACAGTGGTGCTGTATGACATAGTGTGTTGAGTGTGACAGTGGTGCTATATGACATAGTGTGTTGAGTGTGAGAGTGGTGCTGTATGACATAGTGTGTTGAGTGTGACAGTGCTGCTGTATGACATAGTGTGTTGAGTGTGAGAGCGGTGCTATATGACATAGTGTGTTGAGTGTGTGAGCGGTGCTATATGACATAGTGTGTTGAGTGTGACAGCGGTGCTATATGACATAGTGTGTTGAGTGTGACAGTGGTGCTGTATGACATAGTGTGTTGAGTGTGAGAGCGGTGCTATATGACATAGTGTGTTGAGTGTGACAGTGGTGCTATATGACATAGTGTGTTGAGTGTGTGAGCGGTGCTATATGACATAGTGTGTTGAGTGTGTGAGCGGTGCTATATGACATAGTGTGTTGAGTGTGACAGCTGGGCTATATGACATAGTGTGTTGAGTCTGACAGTGGTGCTGTATGACATAGTGTGTTGAGTGTGAGAGCGGTGCTATATGACATAGTGTGTTGAGTGAGAGAGCGGTGCTATATGACATAGTTTGTTGAGTGTGAGAGCGGTGCTATATGACATAGTGTGTTGAGTGTGACAGCGGTGCTATATGACATAGTGTGTTGAGTGTGACAGTGGTGCTGTATGACATAGTGTGTTGAGTGGGAGAGTGGTGCTATATGCCATAGTGTGTTGAGTGTGAAAGCGGTGCTATATGACATATTGTGTTGAGTGTGAGAGCGGTGCTGTATGACATAGTGTGTTGAGTGTGACAGCGGTGCTATATGACATAGTGTGTTGAGTGTGACAGTGGTGCTATATGACATAGTGTGTTGAGTGTGTGAGCGGTGCTATATGACATAGTGTGTTGAGTGTGTGAGCAGTGCTATACGACATAGTGTGTTGAGTGTGACAGCGGTGCTATATGACATAGTGTGTTGAGTGTGACAGTGGTGCTTAATGACATAGTGTGTTGAGTGTGAGAGGGGTGCTATATGACATAGTGTGTTGAGTGTGTGAGCGGTGCTATATGACATAGTGTGTTGAGTGTGACAGCGGTGCTATATGACATAGTGTGTTGAGTCTGACAGTGGTGCTATATGACATAGTGTGTTGAGTGTGAGAGTGGTGCTCTATGACATAGTGTGTTGAGTGTGACAGTGGTGCTATATGACATAGTGTGTTGAGTGTGAGAGTGGTGCTGTATGACATAGTGTGTTGAGTGTGACAGTGGTGCTGTATGACATAGTGTGTTGAGTGTGACAGTGGTGCTATATGACATAGTGTGTTGAGTGTGAGAGTGGTGCTGTATGACATAGTGTGTTGAGTGTGACAGTGGTGCTGTATGACATAGTGTGTTGAGTGTGACAGCGGTGCTATATGACATATTGTGTTGAGTGTGAGAGCGGTGCTATATGACATAGTTTGTTGAGTGTGAGAGCGGTGCTATATGACATAGTGTGTTGAGTGTGTTAGCGGTGCTATATGACATAGTGTGTTGAGTGTGACAGCGGTGCTATATGACATAGTTTGTTGAGTGTGACAGTGGTGCTATATGACATAGTGTGTTAAGTGTGACAGTGGTGCTGTATGACATAGTGTGTTGAGTGTGACAGTGGTGCTGTATGACATAGTGTGTTGAGTGTGACAGTGGTGCTATATGACATAGTGTGTTGAGTGTGAGAGCGGTGCTGTATGACATAGTGTGTTGAGTGTGTGAGCGGTGCTATATGACATATTGTGTTGAGTGTGACAGTGGTGCTGTATGACATAGTGTGTTGAGTGTGACAGCCGTGCTATATGACATATTGTGTTGAGTGTGAGAGCGGTGCTATATGACATATTGTGTTGAGTGTGAGAGCGGTGCTATATGACATAGTTTGTTGAGTGTGACAGCGGTGCTATATGACATAGTTTGTTGAGTGTGACAGTGGTGCTATATGACATAGTGTGTTGAGTGTGACAGTGGTGCTGTATGACATAGTGTGTTGAGTGTGACAGTGGTGCTATATGACATAGTGTGTTGAGTGTGAGAGTGGTGCTGTATGACATAGTGTGTTGAGTGTGAGAGTGGTGCTGTATGACATAGTGTGTTGAGTGTGAGAGCTTTGCTATATGACATAGTGTGTTGAGTGTGACAGTGGTGCTGTATGACATAGTGTGTTGAGTGTGAGAGCGGTGCTATATGACATAGTGTGTTGAGTGTGTGAGCGGTGCTATATGACATAGTGTGTTGAGTGTGACAGCGGTGCTATATGACATAGTGTGTTGAGTGTGACAGTGGTGCTGTATGACATAGTGTGTTGAGTGTGAGAGCGGTGCTGTATGACATATTGTGTTGAGTGTGAGAGCGGTGCTGTATGACATAATGTGTTGAGTGTGACAGCGGTGCTATATGACATAGTGTGTTGAATGTGACAGTGGTGCTATAGGACATCGTGTGTTGAGTGTGAGAGTGGTGCTGTATGACATAGTGTGTTGAGTGTGACAGTGGTGCTATATGACATAGTGTGTTGAGTGTGACAGCGGTGCTATATGAGATAGTGTGTTGAGTTTGAGAGTGGTGCTATATGACATAGTGTGTTGAGTGTGACAGCTGGGCTATATGACATAGTGTGTTGAGTGTGTGAGCGGTGCTATATGACATAGTGTGTTGAGTGTGACAGCGGTGCTATATGACATAGTGTGTTGAGTGTGACAGTGGTGCTGTATGACATAGTGTGTTGAGTGTGAGAGCGGTGCTGTATGACATATTGTGTTGAGTGTGAGAGCGGTGCTGTATGACATAATGTGTTGAGTGTGACAGTGGTGCTGTATGACATAGTGTGTTGAATGTGACAGTGGTGCTATAGGACATCGTGTGTTGAGTGTGAGAGTGGTGCTGTATGACATAGTGTGTTGAGTGTGACAGTGGTGCTGTATGACATAGTGTGTTGAGTGTGACAGCGGTGCTATATGAGATAGTGTGTTGAGTGTGTGAGCGGTGCTATATGACATATTGTGTTGAGTGTGAGAGCGGTGCTATATGACATGGTGTGTTGAGTGTGACAGCGGTGCTATATGACATAGTGTGTTGAGTGTGACAGTGGTGCTATATGACATAGTGTGTTGAGTGTGTGAGCGGTGCTATATGACATAGTGTGTTGAGTGTGTGAGCGGTGCTATATGACATAGTGTGTTGAGTGTGTGAGCGGTGCTATATGACATAGTGTGTTGAGTGTGACAGTGGTGCTATATGACATAGTGTGTTGAGTGTGAGAGCGGTGCTATATGACATAGTGTGTTGAGTGTGACAGCGGTGCTATATGAGATAGTGTGTTGAGTTTGAGAGTGGTGCTATATGACATAGTGTGTTGAGTGTGACAGCTGGGCTATATGACATAGTGTGTTGAGTCTGACAGTGGTGCTGTATGACATAGTGTGTTGAGTGTGAGAGCGGTGCTATATGACATAGTGTGTTGAGTGAGAGAGCGGTGCTATATGACATATTTTGTTGAGTGTGAGAGCGGTGCTATATGACATAGTTTGTTGAGTGTGAGAGCGGTGCTATATGACATAGTGTGTTGAGTGTGACAGCGGTGCTATATGACATAGTGTGTTGAGTGTGACAGTGGTGCTGTATGACATAGTGTGTTGAGTGTGAGAGTGGTGCTATATGCCATAGTATGTTGAGTGTGAGAGCGGTGCTATATGACATAGTGTGTTGATTGTGAGAGCGGTGCTATATGACATAGTGTGTTGAGTGTGACAGCGGTGCTATATGACATAGTGTGTTGAGTGTGACAGTGGTGCTATATGACATAGTGTGTTGAGTGTGTGAGCGGTGCTATATGACATAGTGTGTTGAGTGTGTGAGCAGTGCTATATGACATAGTGTGTTGAGTGTGACAGCGGTGCTATATGACATAGTGTGTTGAGTGTGTGAGCGGTGCTATATGACATAGTGTGTTGAGTGTGACAGCGGTGCTATATGACATAGTGTGTTGAGTGTGACAGTGGTGCTTAATGACATAGTGTGTTGAGTGTGAGAGCGGTGCTATATGACATAGTTTGTTGAGTGTGTGAGCGGTGCTATATGACATAGTGTGTTGAGTGTGACAGCGGTGCTATATGACATAGTGTGTTGAGTGTGACAGTGGTGCTATATGACATAGTGTGTTGAGTTTGAGAGTGGTGCTGTATGACATAGTGTGTTGAGTGTATCAGTGGTGCTATATGACATAGTG
Organism: Nerophis ophidion; assembly: GCF_033978795.1. Lineage (NCBI taxonomy): Eukaryota > Metazoa > Chordata > Actinopteri > Syngnathiformes > Syngnathidae > Nerophis > Nerophis ophidion. The sequence goes on along the minus strand of NC_084611.1, from coordinate 44,773,170 downwards.
TGTTGAGTGTGAGAGTGGTCCTGTATGACATAGTGTGTTGAGTGTGACAGTGGTGCTGTATGACATAGTGTGTTGAGTGTGACAGTGGTGCTATATGACATAGTGTGTTGAGTGTGAGAGTGGTGCTGTATGACATAGTGTGTTGAGTGTGACAGTGGTGCTGTATGACATAGTGTGTTGAGTGTGACAGTGGTGCTATATGACATAGTGTGTTGAGTGTGAGAGTGGTGATGTATGACATAGTGTGTTGAGTGTGAGAGCGGTGCTATATGACATAGTGTGTTGAGTGTGTGAGTGGTGCTATATGACATAGTGTGTTGAGTGTGACAGCGGTGCTATATGACATAGTGTGTTGAGTGTGACAGTGGTGCTGTATGACATAGTGTGTTGAGTGTGTGAGCGGTGCTATATGACATATTGTGTTGAGTGTGAGAGCGGTGCTGTATGACATATTGTGTTGAGTGTGAGAGCGGTGCTATATGACATAGTTTGTTGAGTGTGAGAGCGGTGCTATATGACATAGTGTGTTGAGTGTGTGAGCGGTGCTATATGACATAGTGTGTTGAGTGTGACAGCGGTGCTATATGACATAGTTTGTTGAGTGTGACAGGGGTGCTATATGACATAGTGTGTTGAGTGTGACAGTGGTGCTGTATGACATAGTGTGTTGAGTGTGACAGTGGTGCTATATGACATAGTGTGTTGAGTGTGAGAGTGGTGCTATATGACATAGTGTGTTGAGTGTGACAGTGCTGCTGTATGACATAGTGTGTTGAGTGTGAGAGCGGTGCTATATGACATAGTGTGTTGAGTGTGTGAGCGGTGCTATATGACATAGTGTGTTGAGTGTGACAGCGGTGCTATATGACATAGTGTGTTGAGTGTGACAGTGGTGCTGTATGACATAGTGTGTTGAGTGTGAGAGCGGTGCTATATGACATAGTGTGTTGAGTGTGTGAGCGGTGCTATATGAATATTGTGTTGAGTGTGAGAGCGGTGCTATATGACATAGTGTGTTGAGTGTGACAGCGGTGCTATATGACATAGTGTGTTGAGTGTGACAGTGGTGCTATATGACATAGTGTGTTGAGTGTGTGAGCGGTGCTATATGACATAGTGTGTTGAGTGTGACAGCGGTGCTATATGACATAGTGTGTTGAGTATGTGAGCAATGCTATATGACATAGTGTGTTGAGTGTGTGAGCGGTGCTATATGACATAGTGTGTTGAGTGTGACAGTGGTGCTATATGACATAGTGTGTTGAGTGTGTGAGCAGTGCTATATGACATAGTGTGTTGAGTGTGACAGCGGTGCTATATGACATAGTGTGTTGAGTGTGTGAGCGGTGCTATATGACATAGTGTGTTGAGTGTGACAGTGGTGCTATATGACATAGTGTGTTGAGTGTGACAGTGGTGCTATATGACATAGTGTGTTGAGTGTGAAAGTGGTGCTGTATGACATTGTGTGTTGAGTGTGAGAGCGGTGCTATATGACATAGTGTGTTGAGTGTGTGAGCGGTGCTATATGACATAGTGTGTTGAGTGTGAGAGTGGTGCTGTATGACATAGTGTGTTGAGTGTGACAGTGGTGCTGTATGACATAGTGTGTTGAGTGTGACAGCGGTGCTATATGACATATTGTGTTGAGTGTGAGAGCGGTGCTATATTACATAGTTTGTTGAGTGTGAGAGCGGTGCTATATGACATAGTGTGTTGAGTGTGTGAGCGGTGCTATATGACATAGTGTGTTGAGTGTGACAGCGGTGCTATATGACATAGTTTGTTGAGTGTGACAGTGGTGCTATATGACATAGTGTGTTAAGTGTGACAGTGGTGCTGTATGACATAGTGTGTTGAGTGTGACAGTGGTGCTGTATGACGTAGTGTGTTGAGTGTGACAGTGGTGCTATATGACATAGTGTGTTGAGTGTGAGAGCGGTGCTGTATGACATAGTGTGTTGAGTGTGTGAGCGGTGCTATATGACATATTGTGTTGAGTGTGACAGTGGTGCTGTATGACATAGTGTGTTGAGTGTGACAGCCGTGCTATATGACATATTGTGTTGAGTGTGAGAGCGGTGCTATATGACATATTGTGTTGAGTGTGAGAGCGGTGCTATATGACATAGTTTGTTGAGTGTGACAGCGGTGCTATATGACATAGTTTGTTGAGTGTGACAGTGGTGCTATTTGACATAGTGTGTTGAGTGTGACAGTGGTGCTGTATGACATAGTGTGTTGAGTGTGACAGTGGTGCTATATGACATAGTGTGTTGAGTGTGAGAGTGGTGCTGTATGACATAGTGTGTTGAGTGTGAGAGTGGTGCTGTATGACATAGTGTGTTGAGTGTGAGAGCGGTGCTATATGACATAGTGTGTTGAGTGTGACAGTGGTGCTGTATGACATAGTGTGTTGAGTGTGAGAGCGGTGCTATATGACATAGTGTGTTGAGTGTGTGAGCGGTGCTATATGACATAGTGTGTTGAGTGTGACAGCGGTGCTATATGACATAGTGTGTTGAGTGTGACAGTGGTGCTGTATGACATAGTGTGTTGAGTGTGAAAGCGGTGCTGTATGACATATTGTGTTGAGTGTGAGAGCGGTGCTGTATGACATAATGTGTTGAGTGTGACAGCGGTGCTATATGACATAGTGTGTTGAGTGTGACAGTGGTGCTGTATGACATAGTGTGTTGAATGTGACAGTGGTGCTATAGGACATCGTGTGTTGAGTGTGAGAGTGGTGCTGTATGACATAGTGTGTTGAGTGTGACAGTGGTGCTGTATGACATAGTGTGTTGAGTGTGACAGCGGTGCTATATGAGATAGTGTGTTGAGTGTGTGAGCGGTGCTATATGACATATTGTGTTGAGTGTGAGAGCGGTGCTATATGACATGGTGTGTTGAGTGTGACAGCGGTGCTATATGACATAGTGCGTTGAGTGTGACAGTGGTGCTATATGACATAGTGTGTTGAGTGTGTGAGCGGTGCTATATGACATAGTGTGTTGAGTGTGTGAGCGGTGCTATATGACATAGTGTGTTGAGTGTGTGAGCGGTGCTATATGACATAGTGTGTTGAGTGTGACAGTGGTGCTATATGACATAGTGTGTTGAGTGTGAGAGCGGTGCTATATGACATAGTGTGTTGAGTGTGACAGCGGTGCTATATGAGATAGTGTGTTGAGTTTGAGAGTGGTGCTATATGACATAGTGTGTTGAGTGTGACAGCTGGGCTATATGACATAGTGTGTTGAGTCTGACAGTGGTGCTGTATGACATAGTGTGTTGAGTGTGAGAGCGGTGCTATATGACATAGTGTGTTGAGTGAGAGAGCGGTGCTATATGACATATTTTGTTGAGTGTGAGAGCGGTGCTATATGACATAGTTTGTTGAGTGTGAGAGCGGTGCTATATGACATAGTGTGTTGAGTGTGACAGCGGTGCTATATGACATAGTGTGTTGAGTGTGACAGTGGTGCTGTATGACATAGTGTGTTGAGTGTGAGAGTGGTGCTATATGCCATAGTATGTTGAGTGTGAGAGCGGTGCTATATGACATATTGTGTTGAGTGTGAGAGCGGTGCTATATGACATAGTGTGTTGAGTGTGACAGCGGTGCTATATGACATAGTGTGTTGAGTGTGACAGTGGTGCTATATGACATAGTGTGTTGAGTGTGTGAGCGGTGCTATATGACATAGTGTGTTGAGTGTGTGAGCAGTGCTATATGACATAGTGTGTTGAGTGTGACAGCGGTGCTATATGACATAGTGTGTTGAGTGTGTGAGCAGTGCTATATGACATAGTGTGTTGAGTGTGACAGCGGTGCTATATGACATAGTGTGTTGAGTGTGACAGTGGTGCTTAATGACATAGTGTGTTGAGTGTGAGAGCGGTGCTATATGACATAGTTTGTTGAGTGTGTGAGCGGTGCTATATGACATAGTGTGTTGAGTGTGACAGCGTTGCTATATGACATAGTGTGTTGAGTGTGACAGTGGTGCTATATGACATAGTGTGTTGAGTGTGAGAGTGGTGCTGTATGACATAGTGTGTTGAGTGTGTCAGTGGTGCTATATGACATAGTGTGTTGAGTGTGAGAGTGGTCCTGTATGACATAGTGTGTTGAGTGTGACAGTGGTGCTGTATGACATAGTGTGTTGAGTGTGACAGTGGTGCTATATGACATAGTGTGTTGAGTGTGAGAGTGGTGCTGTATGACATAGTGTGTTGAGTGTGACAGTGGTGCTGTATGACATAGTGTGTTGAGTGTGACAGTGGTGCTATATGACATAGTGTGTTGAGTGTGAGAGTGGTGATGTATGACATAGTGTGTTGAGTGTGTGAGCGGTGCTATATGACATAGTGTGTTGAGTGTGAGAGTGGTGCTGTATGACATAGTGTGTTGAGTGTGACAGTGGTGCTGTATGACATAGTGTGTTGAGTGTGACAGTGGTGCTATATAACATAGTGTGTTGAGTGTGAGAGTGGTGCTGTATGACATAGTGTGTTGAGTGTGACAGTGGTGCTGTATGACATAGTGTGTTGAGTGTGACAGTGGTGCTATATGACATAGTGTGTTGAGTGTGAGAGTGGTGCTGTATGACATAGTGTGTTGAGTGTGTGAGCGGTGCTATATGACATAGTGTGTTGAGTGTGTGAGCGGTGCTATATGACATAGTGTGTTGAGTGTGACAGCGGTGCTATATGACATAGTGTGTTGAGTGTGACAGTGGTGCTGTATGACATAGTGTGTTGAGTGTGTGAGCGGTGCTATATGACATATTGTGTTGAGTGTGAGAGCGGTGCTGTATGACATATTGTGTTGAGTGTGAGAGCGGTGCTATATGACATAGTTTGTTGAGTGTGAGAGCGGTGCTATATGACATAGTGTGTTGAGTGTGTGAGCGGTGCTATATGACATAGTGTGTTGAGTGTGACAGCGGTGCTATATGACATAGTTTGTTGAGTGTGACAGGGGTGCTATATGACATAGTGTGTTGAGTGTGACAGTGGTGCTGTATGACATAGTGTGTTGAGTGTGACAGTGGTGCTATATGACATAGTGTGTTGAGTGTGAGAGTGGTGCTATATGACATAGTGTGTTGAGTGTGACAGTGCTGCTGTATGACATAGTGTGTTGAGTGTGAGAGCGGTGCTATATGACATAGTGTGTTGAGTGTGTGAGCGGTGCTATATGACATAGTGTGTTGAGTGTGACAGCGGTGCTATATGACATAGTGTGTTGAGTGTGACAGTGGTGCTGTATGACATAGTGTGTTGAGTGTGAGAGCGGTGCTATATGACATAGTGTGTTGAGTGTGTGAGCGGTGCTATATGAATATTGTGTTGAGTGTGAGAGCGGTGCTATATGACATAGTGTGTTGAGTGTGACAGCGGTGCTATATGACATAGTGTGTTGAGTGTGACAGTGGTGCTATATGACATAGTGTGTTGAGTCTGTGAGCGGTGCTATATGACATAGTGTGTTGAGTGTGACAGCGGTGCTATATGACATAGTGTGTTGAGTATGTGAGCAATGCTATATGACATAGTGTGTTGAGTGTGTGAGCGGTGCTATATGACATAGTTTGTTGAGTGTGTGAGCGGTGCTATATGACATAGTGTGTTGAGTGTGACAGTGGTGCTATATGACATAGTGTGTTGAGTGTGTGAGCAGTGCTATATGACATAGTGTGTTGAGTGTGACAGCGGTGCTATATGACATAGTGTGTTGAGTGTGTGAGCGGTGCTATATGACATAGTGTGTTGAGTGTGACAGCGGTGCTATATGACATAGTGTGTTGAGTGTGACAGTGGTGCTATATGACATAGTGTGTTGAGTGTGAAAGTGGTGCTGTATGACATTGTGTGTTGAGTGTGAGAGCGGTGCTATATGACATAGTGTGTTGAGTGTGTGAGCGGTGCTATATGACATAGTTTGTTGAGTGTGACAGCGGTGCTATATGACATAGTGTGTTGAGTGTGACAGTGGTGCTGTATGACATAGTGTGTTGAGTGTGACAGTGGTGCTGTATGACATAGTGTGTTGAGTGTGACAGTGGTGCTATATGACATCGTGTGTTGAGTGTGAGAGTGGTGCTGTATGACATAGTGTGTTGAGTGTGAGAGTGGTGCTGTATGACATAGTGTGTTGAGTGTGACAGTGGTGCTGTATGACATAGTGTGTTGAGTGTGACAGCGGTGCTATATGACATAGTGTGTTGAGTGTGTGAGCGGTGCTATATGACATAGTGTGTTGAGTGTGACAGCGGTGCTATATGACATAGTGTGTTGAGTGTGACAGTGGGGCTGTATGACATAGTGTGTTGAGTGTGACAGTGGTGCTGTATGACATAGTGTGTTGAGTGTGAGAGCGGTGCTATATGACATAGTGTGTTGAGTGTGACAGCGGTGCTATATGACATAGTGTGTTGAGTGTGACAGTGGTGCTGTATGACATAGTGTGTTGAGTGTGACAGTGGTGCTGTATGACATAGTGTGTTGAGTGTGAGAGTGGTGCTGTATGACATAGTGTGTTGAGTGTGACAGTGCTGCTGTATGACATAGTGTGTTGAGTGTGAGAGCGGTGCTATATGACATAGTGTGTTGAGTGTGTGAGCGGTGCTATATGACATAGTGTGTTGAGTGTGACAGCGGTGCTATATGACATAGTGTGTTGAGTGTGACAGTGGTGCTGTATGACATAGTGTGTTGAGTGTGAGAGCGGTGCTATATGACATAGTGTGTTGAGTGTGTGAGCGGTGCTATATGAATATTGTGTTGAGTGTGAGAGCGGTGCTATATGACATAGTGTGTTGAGTGTGACAGCGGTGCTATATGACATAGTGTGTTGAGTGTGACAGTGGTGCTATATGACATAGTGTGTTGAGTGTGTGAGCGGTGCTATATGACATAGTGTGTTGAGTGTGACAGCGGTGCTATATGACATAGTGTGTTGAGTGTGTGAGCAATGCTATATGACATAGTGTGTTGAGTGTGTGAGCGGTGCTATATGACATAGTGTGTTGAGTGTGACAGTGGTGCTATATGACATAGTGTGTTGAGTGTGTGAGCAGTGCTATATGACATAGTGTGTTGAGTGTGACAGCGGTGCTATATGACATAGTGTGTTGAGTGTGTGAGCGGTGCTATATGACATAGTGTGTTGAGTGTGACAGCGGTGCTATATGACATAGTGTGTTGAGTGTGACAGTGGTGCTATATGACATAGTGTGTTGAGTGTGAAAGTGGTGCTGTATGACATTGTGTGTTGAGTGTGAGAGCGGTGCTATATGACATAGTGTGTTGAGTGTGTGAGCGGTGCTATATGACATAGTGTGTTGAGTGTGACAGCGGTGCTATATGACATAGTTTGTTGAGTGTGACAGTGGTGCTGTATGACATAGTGTGTTGAGTGTGACAGTGGTGCTGTATGACATAGTGTGTTGAGTGTGACAGTGGTGCTATATGACATCGTGTGTTGAGTGTGAGAGTGGTGCTGTATGACATAGTGTGTTGAGTGTGACAGTGGTGCTGTATGACATAGTGTGTTGAGTGTGACAGCGGTGCTATATGACATAGTGTGTTGAGTGTGTGAGCGGTGCTATATGACATAGTGTGTTGAGTGTGACAGCGGTGCTATATGACATAGTGTATTGAGTGTGACAGTGGGGCTATATGACATAGTGTGTTGAGTGTGACAGTGGTGCTGTATGACATAGTGTGTTGAGTGTGAGAGCGGTGCTATATGACATAGTGTGTTGAGTGTGTGAGCGGTGCTATATGACATAGTGTGTTGAGTGTGACAGTGGTGCTATATGACATAGTGTGTTGAGTGTGACAGTGGTGCTATATGACATAGTGTGTTGAGTGTGACAGTGGTGCTGTATGACATAGTGTGTTGAGTGTGACAGTGGTGCTATATGACATAGTGTGTTGAGTGTGAGAGTGGTGCTGTATGACATAGTGTGTTGAGTGTGACAGTGGTGCTGTATGACAGTGTGTTGAGTGTGACAGTGGTGCTATATGACATAGTGTGTTGAGTGTGAGAGCGGTGCTGTATGACATAGTGTGTTGAGTGTGTGAGCGGTGCTATATGACATAGTGTGTTGAGTGTGACAGCGGTGCTATATGACATAGTGTGTTGAGTGTGACAGTGGTGCTATATGACATAGTGTGTTGAGTGTGACAGCGGTGCTATATGACATAGTGTGTTGAGTGTGACAGTGGTGCTGTATGACATAGTGTGTTGAGTGTGTGAGCGGTGCTATATGACATAGTGTGTTGAGTGTGACAGCGGTGCTATATGACATAGTGTGTTGAGTGTGACAGTGGTGCTATATGACATAGTGTGTTGAGTGTGACAGTGGTGCTATATGACATAGTGTGTTGAGTGTGACATCGGTGCTATAGCGTGTGGTATTGCTAAAGGTGAACAAGAAGAGCTGGTTGAAGACATTGACAAGCAGCTTATTGGTCCTCCATCTTCAACTTTACTGCCCTCATTTGTTTGCCATGTTTTCCATGTTCTGTCACTCCGGCTTGTTTTCAAATCTTTTCATAGCCGTCCATAAAATTGCTCCAAATTGCTTCATGTATTTTTACCAGCCAGGCATTTGTGTACGTGGGTTGCCGGGCGACGGCATAAATCTATATTGATGATAGAGCCGCCCCCGCGGGACCGGGGCGGATGAGAGCCAATCCCGGAGCCTATTGACTGCTGTAGAATTGCTTTTGTAATATTGTTTGGGAAGACGGACGACTGTGGGGGGAAAACGGGAAAAAAAAAGAAGAAAAAAGATACACATACCGCCGAGGTGTCATTTTTTTTCCTCCACACTTTCTTTTATTGTAGCTTTTCTTGGAGGGAGAATAAAAAAAAAAAAAAAAAAAACCTCTCAGAAGGCTGAATAGATGAGAGATGACAGGAAGTGTGGAAAATTACAGTGCAGAATCAATAAAAGAAGGTAAAGTGTTGGAGATGGATAATGAGGAGGAAGACACACCGAATACATATTGATATATATATATATATATATATATATATATATATATATATATATATATATATATATAAATATTGATTAACATCCAAATCGCGATTCTTATTGGAATCTGAATCAAATTAAAATATATATTTTTATGCCATCTTCATTCAACAAAAACATCTGATCATAGAAACACAATAGTAGAAAGCAGCCGGGCAACAATGTTCCGTAGCTCACCACTGTATCTTTTTCTGATTTAGTTTCTGTCAACATTTTTGTCACGCGTGATAGCATTACATTGCACTTTTTAACTTTAGTGCCTCCAAAGTAAAACTTTTATGTCGTTTTTGTGTTGTTAAAAGTTGTTGTTCCGCAGGAATGAGGCGGTAAAATAAAATGTCTTATTTTTTTTTTTTTACTACATTTGGACAACACTTTCATATTTGCTTTACTGACTAGCTTGTACAGTTGACATGATTTACAGCCGAGATAGACATCACACCAAATATTCAATATTCAATCAACTTTATTTTGACTTTGATTTGAGCAAATGTTTCATGTTATACATGAACACATGTTTGATGTTATACATGCACACTTGTTTCATGTGATACATAAACACATGTTGTATGATATACCTGCACAGATGTTTCATGTTATACACGAACACATTTCATGTTATACATGCACACATGTTTCATGTTATACATGCACACCTGTTTCACGTGATACATGAACACATGTTGCATGTTATACATGCACATGTTTCATGTTATACATGCACACGTTTCATGTTATACATGCACACCTGTTTCATGTTATACATGCACACCTGTTTCATGTTATACATGAACATGTTTCATGTTATACATGAACACGTTTCATGTAATACATGCACACGTTTCATGTTATACATGCACACATGTTTCGTGTTGTACGTGCACAACTGTTTCATGTTATACATGCACACCTGTTTCATGTTATACATGAACACATGTTGCATGTTATACCTAAACACATGTTTCATGTTATACATGAACACCTTTTGTTTTGGACATGCACACCCGTTTCATGTTATACTTGAATACCTATTTCATGTTATACATGCACACCTGTTTCATGTTATACATGAAGACATGTTTCATGTTATACATCAACACATGTTTCATGTTGTACGTGCAAAATTGTTTCATGTTATACATGAACACATGTTGCATGTTATACCTGCACACATGTTTCATGTTATACATGAACATGTTTCGTGTTATACATGCACACCTGTTTCATGTTATACATGAACTCATTTCTTGTAATACATACACACACGTTTCTTGTTATACACACACCTATTTCATGTTATACATGAACACATGTTACATAATATACATAAACACCTGTTTCATGTTATACATGCACACCTGTTTCATGTTATACATGAACACGTTTCATGTAATACATGCACACATGATTCTTGTTATAAACACACACACACACACACACACACACACACACACACACACCTGTTTCATGTTATACATGAACACATGTTTCATGTTCAATCAATCAATCAATGTTTACTTATATAGCCCTAAATCATTAATGTCTCAAAGGGCTGCACAAACCACAACACAAACCACTACGACATCGTAGGTAGGCCCACATAAGGGCAAGGAAAACTCACACCCAGTGGGACGTCGGTGACAATGATGACTATGAGAACCTTGGAGAGGACGAAAGCAATGGATGTCGAGCGGGTCTAACATGATACTGTGAAAGTTCAATGCATAATGGTTCCAAAGCGGATCCAACACAGCAGCGAGAGTCCCGTTTACAGCGCAGCCAGCAGGAAACCATCCCAAGCGGAGGCGGATCAGCAGCGCAGAGACGTCCCCAGCCGATACACAGGCAAGCAGTACATGGCCAACGGATTGGACCAGACCCCCTCGACAAGGGAGAGTGGGACATAGGCGAAAAAGAAAAGAAACGGCAGATCAACTGGTCTTAAAAGGGAGTCTATATAAAGGCTAGAGTATACAAATGAGTTTTAAGGTGAGACTTAAATGCTTCTACTGAAGTGGCATCTCGAACTGTTACAGGGAGGGCATTCCAGAGTACTGGAGCCCGAAATGAAAACGCTCTATAGCCCACAGACTTTTTTTGAGCTTTGGGAATCACTAATAAGCCGCAGTCCTTTGAACGCAGATTTCTTGCCGGGACATATGGTACAATACAATCGGCAAGATAGGATGGAGCTAGACCGTGTAGTATTTTATACGTAAGTAGTAAAACCTTAAAGTCACATCTTAAGTGCACAGGGAGCCAGTGCAGGTGAGCCAATACAGGCGTAATGTGATCAAACTTTCTTGTTCTTGTCAAAAGTCTAGCAGCCGCATTTTGTACCAACTGTAATCTTTTAATGCTAGACATGGGGAGACCCGAAAATAATACGTTACAGTAATCGAGGCGAGACGTAACAAACGCATGGATAATGATCTCAGCGTCGTTAGTGGACAAAATGGAGCGAATTTTAGCGATATCACGGAGATGAAAGAAGGCCGTTTTAGTAACGCTTTTAATGTGTGCCTCAAAGGAGAGAGTTGGGTCGAAGATAATACACAGATTTTTTACCGAATCGCCTTGTTTAATTGTTTGGTTGTCAAATTTTAAAGTTGTATTATTAAATAGAGGTCGGTGTCTAGCAGGACCAATAATCAGCATTTCTGTTTTTTTGGCGTTGAGTTGCAAAAAGTTAGCGGACATCCATTGTTTAATTTCATTAAGGTACGCCTCCAGCTGACTACGATCCGGCGTGTTGGTCAGCTTTAGGGGCATGTAGAGTTGGGTGTTATCAGCATAACAGTGAAAGCTAACACCGTATTTGCGTATGATGTCACCTAGCGGCAGCATGTAGATGCTGAAGAGTGCAGGGCCAAGGACCGGACCCTGGGGAACTCCACACGTTACCTTAACGTAGTCCGAGGTCACATTGTTATGGGAGACACACTGCATCCTATCAGTAAGATAAGAGTTAGACCAAGACAGGGCTAAGTCCGACATACCAATTCGTGTTTTGATACGTTCTAATAAAATATTATGATCGACAGTATCGAAAGCAGCGCTAAGATCAAGGAGCAGCAACTTAGATGACGCATCAGAATCCATCGTTAGCAATAGATCATTAGTCATTTTTGCGAGGGGTGTCTCCGTAGAGTGATTTGCCCTGAAACCGGATTGAAAGGTTTCACATAGATTGTTAGACGCTAAGTGTTCATTTAACTGCTCCGCAACAATTTTTTCGAGGACTTTTGAAATAAAGGGAAGGTGAGATCCTGACCTCATGGTTACCATGAGGTCAGGATCGATGTTAGGTCTTTTAAGAAGAGGATGAATAACCGCTTTTTTGAATGCTAAGGGAACAGTGCCAGAGGTAAGTGATAAGTTTATAATATTTAGCACTGATGGACCTAATAATACAAAGAGCTCCTTGATCAGTTTCCCAGGAAGAGGGTCAAGTAAACATGTTGTTTGTTTTATTCCATTTACACGTTGTAACAATTCCTCTAATGTTATTTCCTCAAAACGAGATAAACTATTTTGGAGGGCAGTATCCACCGTATATTCAGTCGTATCTGGGGCGGCATAGCTCGGTTGGTAGAGTGGCCATGCCAGCAACTTAAGGGTTGCGGGTTCTATTCCCGCTTCCGCCATCCTAGTCACTGCCGTTGTGTCCTTGGGCAAGACACTTTACCCACCTGCTCCCAGTGCCACCCTAACTGGTTTAAATGTAACTTAGATATTGGGTTTCACTATATAAAGCGCTTTGAGTCACTAGAGAAAAGCGCTATTTAAATATAATTCACTTCACTTCACTTAATAGAACCCCGTTGTAGCTGGGACGCATTGTCTTTAATCTCCTTTCTAATGACTTAAATTTTCTTATTAAATAATTGCATAAAGTCATCAGCTGAGTGGGTGGTGCTACTGGAAGGGGTCCCTAGTTGGGTTAGCGATGCTACCGTACTAAACAAAAATTTAGGATCGTTTTTATCACGGTGGATGAAATTTGAGTAATATTTAGCTTTAGCTAAGGTAAGCATTCGTTTATAAGTTATTAAACTATCACTCCATGCTTGATGGTGCACCTCAAGTTTAGTCGTGCGCCATTTGCGTTCCAGCTTTCTACATAGTAATTTCTGAGCTCTAGTTTCTTCTGTAAACCACAGGGTACGCTTTTTTGGAGCCTTTTTTAACTTCAGCGGTGCTATGTTATCAATGGTTTCGCGCAGGGCGACGTTAAAGTTGTTAGTGAAGTTATCAATAGAGCCCACATACTTTGGGAATGGTGCCATTACTGAGGGCAGTAGGTCAGCAAGAGTTGTCGTTGTGGCCGTATTAATGTTGCGGCTGCTATAGCAGTTATTATTATTACTAGTTTGACGAACATGCGTCTGAACCTCGAATTTTATAAGGTAATGATCGGACAATACTTTAGTATACGGGAGTATCGTAACTTTGGAAACGGTGATACCCCTGACAAGCACTAGGTCTATCGTATTACCGTTGCGATGCGTGGGTTCATTTATTATTTGTGTAAGACCACAGCTATCAATTATAGTCTGGAGTGCTACGCACGGTGGGTCCGATGGGGTATTCATATGGATATTAAAGTCCCCCATTATAATTATATTGTCGGCGTGCGTCACTAGATCAGCAACAAACTCTGAGAATTCACTAATAAAGTCCGAATAGGGCCCTGGGGGGCGGTAGATAACAGCCAGGTGTAGAGGCAGTGGTGTGACAGACCTCATAGTAAGCACCTCAAACGATTTATATTTATTATTTATGTTAGGACTAAGGTTAAAGTTTCCGTTATATATTAGTGCGACCCCCCACCCCTTTTAAGGGGACGGGCAATTTGCGCATGTGTAAAGGTAGGAGGACATACCTCGTTTAGCGCAAAAAAGTCGTTTGGTTTAAGCCAGGTTTCGCTGAGACCGATGACGTTAAGATTGTTGTCTCTGATTATATCATTAACTAACAACGTTTTGGGAGACAATGATCTTATGTTTAAAAAACTTATATCATAGGTATTGGGCTGTTTTAGGGAATTTTTGATCAAATTATCCGTAGTAGCAATAGTAATAATGTTGTGTTTATTATGCCCAGTGCATTTAGTATAATTACGACCATATCTAGGAATTGATACGACGGGAATTTTCCGATTGTTTGTTTGTTGCTTTGATAAACCGAACGCATCATAGTTTGCCACCTCAGTAGAACGCATGTCCAACTCTGAAACAATCAAAGCAGAAAAAACTTGTTTTAATTCAACTGACTCCTTACCTAGACCAGTAGTCTCGCATCTTCCATTTAAATCCGGCTTCAGGATGGAGGGAAGTGGTGTTCTGTGGGGATTAGCCTTTAGCTTTGTTTTTAGCCCCGCTCGGCATCCGCGTTTCCGATCACACCGCTGGCGTCTGCTCCGTAGACGGCCCCCGCTGCTACTATACTCCCCTGCTTCACAGGCCGCTGGATGTAGCCGCCGATGTAGTCCCGTGCTTGTTAGCAGGTCTAGCAAGCACGCGTCTATCAGATCAAAACGGCCCGATCTGTCCATATCCAGAAGTGTCTGGCGGTCGAAAGTGATCACAGAGTGACCACGATGTGAGCCAGCCATGAAGTTTGCAGAATTATCCGGTATTTCTGCCAAATGTTTCATCTTTAGCAAGAGCTCCGCGATGTCGCAGCCCGTCCGGGCGCCGCCATCTTGGATATCATGTTATACATGAACACCTGTTTCATGTTATACATGAATGAACATATGCTTCATGTTATACTTGCACAACTGTTTCATGTTATACATGAACATCTGTTTTATGTTATACATGCACACCTGTTTCATGTTATACATGAACACCTGATAATAATTCATTGCGTACAGAAAGTCAAAGAACTATTGGGCAGCAAGTATTATGAATAGGGGTGTAAATCTTTGGGCCATTCAGTTTGATTCCGATTCCTGGGATGATATTTCGATTTGGAATCGGTTCTCGATTTAAACCGATTCTCGCAATGTATTGTTTTGTATGATAACTCAAATGGCACATTTTCAAAACAGCTTACATGTTCGAAAAGTACTTTTGGTTGCATTAAAATGGCCTACATTTTTTTTTTTAAATATCCATCCATCCATTTCCTACCGCTTGTCCCGTTCGGTGTCAACATTCACACACTCGGGACCATTTAGTGTTGCCAATCAACCCATCCCCAGGTGCATGTCTTTGGACGTGGGAGGGGCCTATCCCCGGGTGCATGTATTTGGAGGTGGGAGTGGCCTATCCCCAGGTGCATGGCTTT